>NC_082707.1:11721174-11997390 GCF_030144855.1 Hypanus sabinus | reverse complement strand
CACGCACTTTAGCCCTTCTACCTTATCACATTTACACACTCTATTCTGTCTCTCTTTCCTCAAAGCCGCTTTATACGTCAGAACTAGCTTTACTCCATGCACTATACTTGCAGCTCTCGCATGACATTTGTCCTCCTCCACCTCACTATCTGCTCTAACTCTCCGGCTCCCCTTCCTCTGCAAATCTAGTTTAACACCACCCACCATCCTCCGGAGCAGTACTAGCAAACCTTCCCGCAAGGATGTTAGACCTCCTCCAGTTCAGGTGCAACCCGTCCCGTCGGAACAGGTATTACGTACCCTGAACAAGGCCCAATAGTCCAGAAGATTGAAGCCCTCACTCCTGCACCAACCCCTTAGCCACCTATTTAGCCACATTATCTTACTATTTCTGGCCTCACTAGCACGTGGCACGTGCAGCAAACTGAGTTTGCAACCCTGGAGGTTCTGTCCTTCAACTTTGTACCTAACTCTAAATTCTGATTTCAGGACCGCCTCCTTCTTCCTACCAACGTCATTGGTCCCTACATGGACAACGACATCTGGCTACTCACTCTTCCTCTTGAGAATACTGAGACCGCAATCCGAGATATCGCGGACCCTGGCACCAGGAAGTCAACAGACGATTCAGGATTCTCGATCTCTTCCACAGAACGTCCTATCTGTCCTCCTAACTATCGAATCCCCTTTCAGTACTGCTGTCCTCTTTTTCCTCCTTCGTTTCTGAGCTGAGGGTCCAGTCTCGGTGCCAGAGACTCAACCACTGCAACTTATGCCTGGTAGGTCGTCCCCACCAACACTATCCAAAACGGTATATTAATTATTGTTGGGAACGGCCACAGAGGTGTTCTGTTCAATCTGTACATTCCCCTTCCCTCTCCTGACAGACATCCAGCTAACTGTCTCCTGACTCTCATGGTCACAATCTCCCTCTAACTCCTGTTTATTTCTGCCTCTGCCTCCCGAATGATTCGAAGTTCATCCAACTCCAGCTCCAGTTCTCTAACTCAGTTTGTCAGTAGCTGCAGCTGGATGCACCTTTTACAGGTGTAGTCATCAAGGACAATTGTACTCGTCCTGACTTCCCACATGCTGCAAACGGAGCACTCAACTGCCCTAACTGCTGCCTCCATTACCAACTCCTAAGCTAAGCAAAGCTATTAAGGAAACTTACCTGGCCTTACTTGTCTGGGAGTAAGCTCGTCATCAACCTCTGCTCGCCGCAGTTTCTTAAGCCAAAGCCTTCCTAGTCTGTCTCCCACTACTCCGTCGCACGCTCCGTTAATATGCTCACTTATTAAACTCTCCTGCTGATCCCAGAGTCCGCCCTTCACGCGCTTGCGCAGTCGTGCCCCGTTCAAACTGCCGAAAAAAAAATCATGGCTGATTCAATTTCCTCACTTCCGCAATCTACTGCCTTATGCCCGCGCTCTTCTTGCGTTGATATTAAGAAACTGTCAAGTGCCACCAAGAAAGTAAATAAATACTTCGCCTCCCGGGCTGCCTGTGCCAAAAAATATCACAGTTTCAGAATTTCTTGCGAAAGAAATCCCTATTCATCTCCCTTCTAAAAGCGCGCTCCTGTAATTTGAGGATGTGTACTCTGGACTTAAACTCTCCGACCATAGGAAACAAGCTTTCCTCATCCTGTCTATCAGGGTTTTTCAGCATTCGATAGGTTGCAATCGTTTAAACCAGTTTCTTCATACCTTTATTTAAAGCAGGTGCAAGGCACTCATACGCTTGTCATATAACGTCATATAATCCTAGAATCATTTTCGGAAACGGCCTCACAGTATTCCAACTGTGGCCTCAGCCTTATTCTATAAAGTCTCAACATTACATCTTTGATTTTATATTTTAGACTTCCTGAAATGAATCCTAGCATTGCATTTGAATGTCTCACCGTAAACTCAACCAGCAAACTCAACGAGCAAATCAAGTCGCAACTCCCTTGGTGTCTCATTTTTTTTAGTATTTTGTTATTAATTTAGAAGAGTTAACACGTTCATTTCCTCTACCAATGAGCATGACCATATACTTTCCAGAAAGCCATCAATTCCATTATTCAAATCAATAAGCTGTAACTTGAAAAAGAACCGGCCGCAACACAGACTCCTCAGGGCCACTACTAGTCATCGGTAGCCATCCCGAAAAGTCTCATTTCATTCCAATACTGTGCTTCCTGCCAATGAGACACTTCTTTAACCATGCTGAAACAATTCCTGTAATACCACAGGTGTGTAGAGTGTTAGGCATTACCAAGTGTTGCTGCTTGTCAACTGTCTTCTGAAAATCCAAGCACACAACATCAATCGTTTCGCCCTTGTGTATCTTACTTGTTATGTCTTTAATTCCAACACAAATGTCAGGCAAGACATTTCCTTGAGGGAGGCATTTCGGTTATGAACTATTTCCTCACGTGCGTCCAAGTACTCTGACACTTCATTGTTAATAAACCAATCCAAAGCTATCCCATCCTCCGGGATGAGACTGTTGCCAAAAGTTTTCTCCCTTCTGCCTATTTCCCTTCTTAAAGAGTAGAATGACAATTGCAATCTTTCAGTCTTGAGGAACTATGTTGTTTGTGTTGTCTTGCGAACCGAGCTAAATCCCTACTCCACGAAAAGCATGATCCATTATTGAGAACTATTTTATTTTGGAAATGGACGTGGGCTCCTAACCGTTTGACATTGTCTAGGTCTATATTGCTCTGCTCTTTATTGTGTTATTTGCTACTTTGCAGGTAATTCCCAGACATTTTGAATGACGACAAGTGCATTGCCCTCAAAATGCTGATTCTTTGCACTGTTTTGATTACTTTTCTTCCTTCCTTTGTGAGCAGTCATGGAAAGTACACTCTATCTTTGGAAGTATTCATAGTCGGGTAATCCGGCGTCGTTCTGCTCTTGCATTTTGCTCCTCAATTAGGTATCATCGTATTGAAACCGGAAATTAATAGAAAAATGGCTAAATTGACTTCTCTGCAACGTCCTGTCAAAACCACCGATTGGGCAGCGCAGTAGATACGACAACTGTACTTGTGAATTTGCCCGTGTCAACTAGTTATTATTTAATCGTGGTGGTATTTAACTCGATGATTGTCGTTGAAGTGCTTTTCGAGACTCGGACAGTGCACAGCCACCCTTCGCTGCTGTTTGCATTCGGCCTTCCATGAGATGTTGGACTTCCACGTCAATGGACTGTGGTGACTAGCAGTATTCGTTTAATGTTTAGATTTTCTTTTTAGCCGCAGTGTAGGCTTCCTTTTCCTTTTGAGAGTTTTAATTAACGGTCCGGTTTGGGCGAGCGTTTGTTGTTTTAACATTGTCCTTATTAAAGTCTGTAAACTATCGACCTGCTTCAGTGTCTCTCACTCCACACTTGGGCCATATCCGGATCACAGTAAATGCAAGTCTCGGCCACAAACATCAACGTCAAGGTGCGGGAAGAAGGAGCCCTAGAAATTGGCCATATCCGCCTTTTCAGAAAACTTCTTCAAATGGTGTTCGAAGGCAACCATCAGAAAAAAATGTATCTGGTTATTTCACCCGAACTGCCACAGGTACTTGGTTTCCCCTCGTCATTCCAAAATCACCCACTGATCGGTTTGTATCTGAAGGTTCTCTAAGAGTGAGAACGGGCATGCCTGCCTACCTGTCTGGGTCCAGCTGAAGCTCCATCCCATCACACTCTCCTCTTTCAGCTAAGGATGTGGACGTGTCTGGGATTCTGGTTGAATACGCGGATCTCCTTGAGGTTTTCAGTAAAAGTGACCCACACCGGCAAGAGGACTGTGCCATAGACCTCCTACCTTTACTAATCATCCCAGGGGCCGTTTCTTTCCCCTCTCTTGTACTGAAACGGTGGCCATGGAGGAATACACTACGGAGGAATTCTACGTGGGGATTATCCGTCCGTCAACCGACCTGCAGGAGTGTTAAATTTTGGGAGCAACAAAGAAATCAAGCTCCGTCCTACCTCTATTATCGGCCCCTGAACAACATCATTGTGAAGAACCACTACCCTCTTCCCTTGCGGGAGTCCAGGGAGCAGCAATGTTTTCCAAAATTTACCTGCACAATGCTTGCAATCTGATTCGCATAAGGGAAGGGGATGAGCAGAAATGGGCTTCCAGCACCCCAAATGGCCACAATGAATACCTGGTGATGCCTTTCAATCTGACCAACGTCCACGCTGCATTGCAGGCGTTGATTAACGATGTGTTCAGGGATATGTTGAACCAATTTGTGTTTGTATATTTAGATGACCGCTTTCATCGGGAGCATATCCAGTATGACCGAAGAGTACTCAGACGCCTTCTTGAATATACACTCTTCGCCAAGACTGAAAAATGTGAATTCCTTGAAGAACAGGTGTCGTTTTTGGGCCACATACTTACACCATCCAGTGTTAAGATGGACTCCAGTAAAGTTCAGGCAGTTGCAGAGTGGGCCAAAGCGTCTACAGTCAAAGAGGTTCGGCGTTTCATGGTGTTTCCAAAATTTTATAGCTGCTTCATTCGGAATTTCGTCTCTAACGCGTTTCTAATTAATGCGCTCACCAAGAAATCCTAGGCCGGATTCCATTGGACTGACGATGCCGACCAAGTATTTTCAAAGATAATACGACGTTTCACTACTGCCTCGCTGCTGCAACACCCAGACCCACCTCAGCCATTCATGGTAGGGTTATAGGTACTGGAGATGTCCTCTCCGAGCGCTCCTCTGCGAAGAGCCGGCTGCACCCTTGTGTCTTTCTTTCCCGTCGCTTAACTCACGCCAAGAGGAAAGACGACTTTGAGAACCGAGAGCTTCTGCCTGTGAAGGCGGCTACGGAAGAATGGCGATACGGGCTGGACGGGTCAGAGCATGCATTCTTGGTCTGGACAGATCACAAGAACCTCTCCTATATTCCGGTTGCTAAGAGACTTAACGTTCGACAAGCTTGGCAGGTACTCTTGACACGGTTCCATTTCATTCCCACTGATCATCACCGCAGCAAGAATCGAAAGACCACCGTTCTCGCCCGGTAGTTATACGGATTATCGTTCCTGTGGACAATACCGATTCAGAGTCTAAGTTTTCTCGTTCGTACATCAATGCTGCGGTGATCTGCGGAATAGAGACAACGGTGAGGGCCGGCCAACAGCAGAACCACGCCCAGATGGGGTACTCCCAACCGATTGTTTGTCACTGCTGAGGTGCATTCCAAAGTGCTGTAATGAGTTCACTCCTCCCGGCTAGCTGGAAATTCGTGAATTCAACGGACTCAGGAGTTTATAAAGAGAACATTTTGGTAGCCATCTATCTCCCATGATTTCCACGACTTTGTATCTGCCTGTCCCACCTGCACTCGGAACAAGACATCATGCCAGCGTCCTGTGGTCTGTAATATACACTGCCTGTGCCCTATCGTCCCTGGTCACATCACTCAGTAAATTTCAACACTATTTTCTTCGTTGTACGTTGATCTTCTAAGGCTGTCCAATTCTTTGCCCTCCCCAAACTCCCATAGGCTCGTCAGACTGCAACGCTCATGGTTCAACATATGTTCAGGCTCCTTGGATTTTCTCAAGAAATTGTGTATGATCCTGGTCCACTTTTCACATCCCGCCTTGGGAAAGCGTTATGCTGTCTTGTAGAAGCCACGGCCCAACTCTTGTCTGGGTTTCAAAATAATGGCAAGACTGCGAGAGAGAACAAGGTGTTGGAGACAGCATCGTTTCGGCAGAAATCGTCCACAATTACCTCCAGTCGCCCTCCACAGGTATGTTTCTCTTTGAATGCCAGAAAGGATTGCAGCCACCGCTCTTCCCCGGTAAGGAGATCTAAGTAGTTCCTACTGCTGAGCAGCTGATTCAGCGCAACAAGCGCACCTGGAGACTAGCCAGGTCTTCTCTGCTGCTCGCCCATATACAGCATTCCAGGCAGTATGATAGGCACCGTCGACAGGTAAGGCCATTCAAGACAGGAGAGGAGATTTTACCTTGCTTGAGTACTGTTGGGGGAGAAGGCCTAATTGGGGGAAGCAACAGTGGCAGTGCCTGCGGAATGGAATCTGGCCTCTGTCACTCAGAAGGGTAGGGAAAGGAAGAAGATGGCAACAGTGATATGGGACTCTATAGTTAGGGGGTCAGACAGGCGATTCTGTAGACGCAAGAAAGAAACATGGATGGTAGTTTGCTTCCCAGCTGGTAGGGTCCGGGATGTTTCTGATCGCGTGTTGAAGTTTGAAGTAGAATAGCCAGATGTTGTGCATATTGGTACCAATGATATAGGCTGCAATGGGGGGGAGGTCCTGAAAGCAGACTACAGGGAGTTAGGAAGGAAGCTGAGAAGCAGGACCACAAGGTTATTCAGCTCGAAGTTACTGCCTGTCCCACGTGACAATCAGTATAGGAATACAGTGAGGTGAAGGATAATTGTGTGTCTGAGGGATTAGAACAGGGAAAAACTATACAGATTTCTGGATCATTGGGACATCTTTTGGGGCAGCAGTGACCTGTACAAAATGACGGGTGCCACTTGAATCCCAAAGGGACCAATATCCTGTCGCTGAGGTTTGCTAAAGCTATTGGGGGTGGGGGGAGTTTAAACTAGCATTACCGGGGGCTGGTAACCAAACTGAAGAGACGGAGGAAGAGAATGTTGGCTCACATAGGGAAGGCTTGGAGACTGTGTCAGAGGGAGGATAGAAAGCTGATCAAGATGGGACGCGCTAAGACCAATGGTTTGAGATGTGTCTATTTTAATACAAGGAGTATTAAATACAAGGCGGATGAGCTTAGCGTGTGGAACAGTGCATACAGCTATGATGTTGTGGCCATTACAGACTTGGATGGCTCAGGGGTAGGAATAGTTACTTCCAGTGTCAGGATTTGGATGTTTCAGAAATGGCAAGGAGTGAGGCCAAAGCGATGGAGACGTGGCACTGTAGAACAGAAATAGTGTCACAGCCGTAGAGAAGGAAGAAAACATGGAGGGTTTGTACACAGAGATTCTATGGGTGGACGATAGGAACAGAAAAGATCCAATAACTATAATGTGTATTTTTATAAACAACACAATAGTATCAGGGACATCGAGGAGCATATAGGGAAACGGATACTGGTAACGTTTAATAATAACAGGGTGTGCGAATTTAACTTTCCAAGTATCGATTGGCATGTCTCGAGAGCCAGGGGATTAGATGGAGTGGAGTGCGTTAGGTGTGTTCAAGAAGGTTTCTTCACACAATATGTAGAGAAGACTACGAGAGGAGAGGCTTTACTTGACCTGGTATTGGGAAATGAAATCAGCCAGCAGTCAGATCATTTAATGGGAAAGCATTTTGGAGATAGCAATCACAACACAATTTCCTTTACCATAGCATTGTAGGGTGATTGGAAAAACAAGTTAGAAGAGCGTTTAATTAGGTTAAGGGGAAATACGAGGATATCAGGCAGGAACTTGGAAGCATAAGTTGAAAACAGATGTTCTCAGGGAAATGCACGTTTGAAATATGGCAAATGTTCAGGGGATATTTGCGTGGGGCTCTGCATAAGTACGTTCCAATGAGACAGATAACGGATGGCAGGGTACACCTGGTGTAAGAAAACTGTTATAAACCTAGTCGAGAAGATACGATTCATAGGATGCGAAACAGGGCTGAAAATCGCAGATAGAGTTCAACCTAAATAAGTGCGAGTCGGTTTATCTTGGTAGGTCAAATATGATGACAGAATATCGCATAAATGGTTGGACTCTTAGCAGTGTGGGTGATCTATAGGGACCATACGGCAGAGGAGATTTACAAGGGCGTTGCCTGGATTGGGGAAAATGCCTTATGACAAAAGGTTGAGTGAACTCGGTCGTCTTTTCCTATGAGCAGCGGAAAATGTGAGAGGACCTGATAGATGTGTATAAGATGCTGATTGGCATTGATCGTGTGGGTAGTCAGAGCCTTTTCCCCAGGGATGAATGGCCGACTTGAGAGGACACAGTTTTACAGTGCTCAGAAGTAGGTAGAGAAGAGATGTCATAATGTTTTTTTTTAAGTAGCGAGTGGTGAATGCGTGGAATTTTAATAGGGTATTTTAAGAGACTCCGGGACAGGTGCACGGAGCACAGAAAAACAGAGAACTATGGGTAACCTTAAGTGATTTGTAAGGTAAGGACATGTTCGGAACAGCTTTGTGGGCCGGAAGGCCTATATTGTGTTGTAGGTTTTCTATGTGTCTATGTTTCTTTGTTATGGGCCAGGAATAGAGGAAAAAACCCATTCTCTGGCGCCGCTCTCTTTGCTCCTGACACAGGCGCATATGCTCTACCTGCAAAGTCTTTTCCTTGGTCTGGGCGCTGGGACGTGAGGGACGAGGAGAGCAGTTTGAAACATTCTTTCCCGGCGCCACTCAGCTTCCCGCTCGTCACCTCGAATACCCAAAATAATCTGGTCATGCACACTATCTTGCTTGTCCCGGACAGCGATCTTAACCCCCAGAGCCCTGTAATCCGTCCACGCTGGAAGTTAGTGATGACAGATCTCTTATTGTAACAAATCTCTACTACAAGGGTACAGAATTTATATCCTTATGCTCTGATTATTCTTCTGCCTTGGCGCAGGTCCAGGAGCCGGTGGGCAGCCTCCTGAGTCCGTACTGGAAGACCAAAATACCGCATTAATTCCTTCACGAAATGTCGGAACGACTGGGTTGCGGGGTATCCTTACTCCCATAAAGCGTCGAAAAGGCTGAGTGCAGCTCCATCAAGAATATTCACCATGTAGCCAATTTTTGAGCGTCATCAGCTAAACGACAGGGCTGGGATAAACATGTCTGCCTACTTGTGGAAACAATGGCGTCTGTACGGCCATGGGAGTCAATATGGTCCGGTCGCAGGAGCGGGAACATTACTAGTAGAGACTGTTTAGTCAACAGAAAAGAAAAACGTGAGAGATGCTGGGAGTGCGACTGAGGCGACCAGAGCTACTGCATTGCGTTGGCAAGAACATTTTTGGCTGTCAGTTGATTTTAGTTGTTGACGTAAATTCGTGGACGACGGCCGTGAGTGCGTCAATTGCAGACACCTGTGTCCGATTGTCTGCGGTGCACTGTTTAGCCGTTGCGGCTGCGGACGATGCTTGTTCCTCCAAATGGGACTGGGCTAGTGGGTGCAAGATTATCTCCCCTCATTGCCTCCGGAACTTCCCTGTGGACAGATTCCACTTTCTGTGGACTGTCTCCTACCTGACCAATGATTTTCAGGACCAGGTTCAGCTGCTCTCTCTCTCTCTGTTGGCTCCACCTTTGTTTGCTCGAGAATTCCTGTCACCCGGTTCGCAGTTGTCCCAAGTCAGAGACATTGAAGCCGGTCGATAGTTCACAGAATTTAATGCGAACACAGATACAAGGGAAGAAAACAATAAACGCTATGCCCAACAGGGCATTTAAATAAATCTTTCAAATAGAAGACGAAGCCTAAACTGCGGCTCTAAAGAACAACTAAATTTAATACGAATTCCGCTTCTTCAGAGTCAGTAAAATCGCCAGTCCGATTTCACAAGCGAAGCATTGCTGTGCTCCGTTGTAGTCTCGATAAATACTACAACGAAAAGAATGGAGTTCAATACGGACACAATGAAATAATAATTAGTTGACACATGCATATTCACAAGCGCCATTGCTGTATCTACTGCATTACCGAATATGGGGTTGTGACATACCATCTGGTAGGAGGTAGAAAAGAATAATGGCACACACTCAGCGTTTCAGGAACAGCTTTTTCTGCTTTCCGATGCCTAAATGGAGTTTAAACTCTTGAATATTACCTCACTTATTTAATATATATTATTTGTGTTTTTGCACAATATTTAAACTGTTCACTGCACCTGTACTTTAATTGATTTTCTTATTTATTAGTATTTTTCTTCTTATATATTATGTATTGCGTTGAATATATAATTGAATTTAATTTAAAATATAAATTAAATAAATCAGGGATGAGGTAAGAAGGGGAGGAGGGGCATTAACGAAAGTTAGAGAAGTCAATATTCATGCCATCAGGTTGGTGGCTGCAGAGACGGTACATAAGGTGTTGTTCCACCAACCTGAGTATGGCTTCATCTTGACAGTAGAGGAGGCCATGTTCATCTTGAGAGTAGAGTAGTTAATGCCCCTCCTCCCCTTCATAATCCATCTCCGATTTATTCAATTTTCCCTGCCTCCCTTTTAATCTCTCTCTGCCCATGACTCTGCCTGCTCTCCATCTCCTTCAGGTGATTCCTGCCACCTTTCTTTCTCCCTTGGCTGCCCGCTCCATGATCCTTTCCCTTTTCTAGCTCTGTATCCCTTTTTCCAGTTCCCTTTCCAGCTCTTAGCTTCACCCCTCCCCCTCAGGTCTTCTCCTATCATTTCGCATTTCCCCCTCCCCCTCCCACTTTCAAATTTCTTACTATCTTTTCTTTCTGTTAGTCCCGACTTAGGCTCTCGGCCCGGAAAGCCAACAGTTCTTCTTCCTATAGATGCTGCATGGCCTGCTGCGTTCACCCAGCATATTGTGTGTGTTGCTTGAATTTTCAGCATCTGCTGATTTCCTCGTGTTTGCATAGGAATCGTTTGTTGGGTTAGTCTTAATGAAGGGTGTCGGTCCGATAGATCCGGTGTACTGCTTTCTATTGATGCTGCCTTGCCTGCTGAGTTGCTCCAGAATTGTGCGTGCTTTGCTTCGATTTCCAGGATTGGTACCTTTTCTCTTATTTGTTGTATGGATTCCATTGCCTTACGGGACAAAGAGACTCACTGCAACATATAGATTTTAAGTTCACCTTCGGTCTTTTCATTGAATAAATATGAAACTTTAAGTTTTCTGCAGCTAAAATTGCACTTAAAGTTAGTCGTTATGGCACCAGGTGACTAATGATTGAATACCAGCATTCAATTAATCGAAAAACGAAACCTTCGTACTCCAGAGATACATTCTTATTTTGCTGAGAGCTTATTTACCTGCAACCGTTACATTGAGATATTATTCTCTATGAATTCCCCCTGGTGTTAACCAGATGTACCTACATCAATTCATGTGTCTGTCTTAGAAGCATAATATCATTGGAGACTTATTACGTTACAACAATTGCTGCTATTCTAAACTGCCTTGGGATCACTTAGGATCTTGTTAAAGACAATATAAACCCACGTTCTTTCTTCTGATTGTGACAGATCCCTGCAGCACGGCAATGTCTCCGCTTCTGTTTTTGCTTTTTCTCGGTGCTGTGCCAGAAATGCATGGAGTCGTCTGTAAACGTCGAACAAAAGCCGCTTCGCCTGATTTGTCCAAGGATGGAGATCTCACCCTCGGCGGAATATTCACTATACACTTGGATGTGATTAACGACTTCCAGTCATTTACCTCCATTCCGAAAAACACTGTGTGCAAAGGGTAGGTATCCCTTTTGGAGACCAGCACTTTTCCATCTCTCTTGCCATAAGAAATTGTTTTTACCTTTTGAGTCGTCCTATCAATTTGGGAGCTAATTATTTTCTGAACACTTGGTGTTCTGTTTTTGCCGTCTTTTACTGTTCCTATTACAGCATGCGAGATAGTTATTGTAGCTTTATTTATCGACGATAAATTGTTGTTTTAACTTTCACCGAAAACTCTTGTTTACACGTGTACCTATATTTGAGGCAGTAGCAATTTGTTTGCATTCTAAGATTAAAAATGCATACAGATTGTGGATTGAATGAAATGGCAATCATGTTATATTTTTCTGTCACAGAGATCCTTGTAATCTACGGTGTTTATTTTGTGGCCAGCGGTGCGTGCTCACCAATGGACTTGACGTGGTGCATGATTTTGAACTCTCTTGTCAATTGAAAGGGGTGTTTCATTTGTATGCTTAATGCAAGATATCTGCAGTAGTCAATTTTGCATCAGTTACAGGTTGACAACTGTAATGCTGCACATAGTAATCTTGGCTTTTCCATGTGAGATATTTCAGTGTTTATCAACATTGACAGCAACTATACAGTGGAATAACCGGTCGAAGTTTGGGGTTTAGACAATAATCAGAACTGTAAAGAAAGTGGCAGAAGCCAGAATAAAAAAGGGTGGTGGAGAGGAAATGGAGCACCAGCAGACACGTGATAAGAATAATACATGAAATTGTTTGGAAAATCTCTGGGTTGGAGGAGACCTTGATTATGTCGGTAGCTTTAGTGAGACAACCAGAAGTGTTCACAAGCAGCATCTTTCGCACTCCGATTGATACTTCTTCTGAAGCGTGACTAAAAATTGTTGAGTATAAAAGGGTAAACTCCAGTTCGTAGCAGTTTCTTCACGCCATTTACATGAGAGTTCCACTAACCTCTTTGATTTGTACACCGACAGCCGACATTTTCGAGCATGTAATTGTTGCAAAGATTACCTCTAAGTAATAATGCTCAGTTAGGCACAAAGAAAATGTATATTTACTGATAAATACTCCTATGGTTTCAGTTAACAAACACAAATGAACTTTTGTGTCCACACAAACAAAGTTCCCGTGAACCTCCGTGAAAAGTCCAATTACATAAAGGTAATAAATGGGAAAAGGAGTCGACGATGGCCAAACGTTCCTGATCGTCCAGATGTAATCTCCAGGTGTGCGACTAAGAGTCCTCCATAGCCAGAATGATGGCCCGCCGGATTTGCCGTTTGTCTGAGTTTCAAAAGCCCTCCATTTTATACGTTGTATGAGGTCAATCTATGACGTTTATACTTCGATTGCTCAACATTATTTAACAGATATGTGTCAGTTTCAATTACATATAGCTCTTGCTATCCACGTAGTTGTGAGCTCGACCGTGTGCTACAAGAAATTTCGAGCCTTCTTCTGCAGTGTCTATTTTATCCTGTTTATTGTAAAATCGAGCATATGTACCATCTTGAGCAGGAAGTTGATAAAAGACGATCAATCAGGTCAGTGTTGTTAACACCCTTTATCGTTAACTTGAAACTTAAGTAAACTGTTACAGATTAAAACCTTTAGAATTCAAGATTCAGACTGTTTATTATTATTTCCTGATGGATTAGGAATATGAAGACTTCTTTCACCAGAACCTACTCTTATCCCTCAGTTTTGGGTTTGCATTCTTCCGACGGGCGCAAACAATGATATTTGCCATTGAAGAAATAAACCAGAATGAGAATCTCCTGCCGGGAATCACACTTGGTTATCATATCCACGATGACTGCTCATCCCCCGCGATCGCCTCGAAAGCAGCGTTTGCTTTGATGAACGGAGACGAAGAAACAATTGAATATACTGAATGCAGAGGTTCCTCCAATGTCGCTGCTATTGTTGGCTGTGGTCCATCTACAAATTCCATCGTAACCGCAAGGGCAATTGGATCCTTTGGAATTCCGCTGGTAATGTTTAAATAATTGACGATGGTATTACCAATTTCCCATTCAACACTGACACATAATTACGATTCTGTTTCTAAGCTGAGTTGAAATAGAGGTGTCTAAATTTAAAATACCAACATAATAAAGAAAGATGCGTCGTTTCTTGGGATTTTGTGTTGGTTGAATCGTCCCATCGTTTTGCATTTTTTAATAATACAAGCTGTTAAATTTCGTGGAAAAAGACAATAAAACATAGAACCCAGGAATATATCTTTTTGCCCATGTGTTACGACGGGATAATTAAAGTCTAATTTAAATTACTAATTAAACTAATTCCGTGCCCATACCCTCCGTACACGGTGCATTCATGTATTCATCGAGTAACCTTCAAAATGTTCTGCCGTGTTTATCCCGTTCGCGTCACCACAAAGCACATTGCAGGCACCGAACCCTGCATGTGTGAAAAATGAAAGTTCCGTCACATCATCTTTGAATGTTCTGTCCCTTACATAAAACCATTGTACTATGGTAGAAAATATTTAAGCAGAGGATAGTACAAACGCAGGCTCTCAATTCTGACTATACCTCCCAGAATCTAATAAGCATATCAGATATCCTTTCATACGGCACAGCACCCGGGGAACTATCCCAGCTTTCTCGAAACTATTCTTATAGCGCATGTCATTTAATACTGTCGACAAGGCCGTAATAAGTTTGCATTGTATGCATCATTGTATTAGCAGGTCGTTTGAAAATGATATATGTGCTGTATATTCTTCATAAAGCATATTCAATAATGCAATTATGTACATACAGAAATATGCACATTGAAATGCTGGTGGTATATGGATCCTACTCATTTAAAAGCTGAAACTTGATGCAATCTAATTACTTCCTTCTATACAGGTTAGTTATTCGTCCACCTGCTCCTGTCTCAGCGATAAGAGAGAATACCCGACGTTTTTTCGAACGAGTCCCAGCGACCAGTACCAGTCCAAAATTCTCGCTGAGCTCGTGAAAACATTCGGTTGGACTTGGATCGGCACCATTAGAAGTGACACTGATTACGGAATTTTCGGAATGCAAGGATTTGTCAAACATGTGGAGAATTTGGGGGTTTGCATTGCCTACTCTGAATCATTATACAGGTCCGATCCGCCAGAGAAAATCAGGGAAATTGTTCAGGTGATCAAGGAGGCGTCCACTAAAGTGGTTGTGGCCTTTGCTCACGCTGCTGAAATGCGCATCTTATTGAACGAAATTTTGCGTCAAAATATAACTGGTATACAATGGATTGGAAGCGAGGCGTGGGTGTCAGGAAATCTACTGCCCCAAGAAGAAAGTGCCATTTATCTCGCAGGAACAATAGGGCTGGCTACTCGAAGGACAGAGATAGATGGTCTCAGAGATCATCTTCATAGTGTCCATCCTTCCAACTTTCCTGGAAATACTTTGGTGGAGGAGTTTTGGGAAACTTTGTTTACCTGCTCTTTTACAAGAGGCAATAAAACATACACTGAAAGTTTCATGGACCAAGTACGGCATTGCACAGGAAATGAACGAATAGAAGACATAGAAAGTACCTACCTTCCAGCGATAATGGAAGGGAGTTCCTACCACGTGTATAAAGCGGTCTACAGTATTGCCTACGCACTCCACAATATGATGACCTGTGTAGAACGTCATGGGCCTTTTATGAATAACACATGCGCTCATATTTCAAATTTCGAGCCGTGGCAGGTAGGCTTGAACTTCCTTTATAAAGCCAAACAACTAACTGACAACGCGGGCGGATTGAAGCTTATATTCTGTACTATTTCCATGTGCAGCTAAATTACAGGCGACTACTTTGGTAATGAAGTGTTTTTGTGTAGTCAGTCTTAGTTTTCTGAAGTTGGTTTCAAATGTTCAGCAGGTCGAACTGTTATTAATTAGGGAATTGAGCCATTAATGCTTAGAGGAGCAATCTCGCAAAACGACAGATTGTTTGTTTCGATAATTTGCAGAGAACTTTTGCAGAGAAAGATGCATGTTGCCAAAATTACTTGCGGAACTCTCCCTCTCTCTGTATAGTAGGTCCGTGTGTACTGTGTTCCACTCTATCTGGTTGTAGTGAGAGGGCAATATCTAAAAGATTGAACATCGAAAACAACTACCTTCCCTCGGTTTTTCAGTAGCATTTAGGCCTGCAAACGATGTTTAGGTCTTTACCCTAAATTGTCAACACCCGGATTCTTATTCAGTAATGATTATGAGAGAAGCACTGCAACCATATTTCTCCATGCCCATGCTCACTCCAGAAATATGTGAAAGATTTCCTGGATGCTAGAAATCCAGAAGAACACAAACACAAAATGCTGAGGGATCTTTGCAGTTAGGCAGCATCTGGGAAGGTCGACATTTCGGGCCGAGGCATTTCATCAGAATTTGCTGACCCTGCCCCAACATCAAGACAGCACCAAATTCTGGCGGGATTCAACGACTTCAGCAGAATACGTCAAGAGAAATAGACAGTTGATTAATTTACAACATACATATTTTATGCCAGATCTTAGCATCAGAAGCTTCCAATGACGTAATTATCCTCTGAACGTTTGAATCATAAACATATAGATTTGCTTAAGTCATTGATGACTGCATTACAGAACCATGTTGTTAGCCCTATCTCGTGCGTTTCATGCTCATATTCTGTCTTGTCTCATCGACGGACATTCGGAAACGTTGCATTCTATGTAGTTATCCTAACTTCTCATAAATGCTGCAAGTGATACAGTATCCAGCATTTTCGCTGTCAGCTCGTTCCACCACCGCGACTATTTCTGATCGAAAACGATTCCCATTCAGGTTCGCCTAAAACCTTTCACTCGTACTTAATAACTTCTAGACTCAGTTGGATGTAGCCTGTTTTAATTTATCCTATCCTATACTCCTTATCATACGTATATCATCCACCTGGTACTAAAAGAGATACACGTCAAGATATCCGTTCTATCAGATCTATTACGTTGCTTCTGCCTGTATTTACTGTCTCTCACATCTACCTTTCTCCAGCTTAGTATTTTCTGATCTAGTGCTCTGATTCGCATTCCACTACCAAACAAGTTTAAAACCTTCGCATGTACTTCTTTGGAAGGTTTAAATGTAAAGTACTGTGCCTTGGAAGGTCAACTTTGAAGGGACAGTACCATCTAAAGGACAATGATGTAAACAGAGTTCAGGGATAATGGGACTCCAGTTCATCGCTCCCTGAAAGCGGCGATGCAGGTTGAAAAATTGCTTAACAAGGCATATAACACGCTTTCTTTATTAGTTGAGCCACTGAGTTATACACTCAGTAAGTTATGAGTCAGTGACTCTTTTTGGTCTGAATCTGTAGATTTCGTAGTTTTAGTCGCTCTATTATCGGAAGGATATTGAAGCATTATAATGGTTGCAGAGGAATTGTACTAAGATGTTTCCTGGACAATGCTATGATTGTTTGGAAAAATGTGGATCGTCGTCTCTGCAGAGACGGAGGCTGAGAGGAAAATATGTGTTTAAGTAGAGAGAATTGAGTGTGGCTGGAATGTGCTGCTTAGGCAGTTCTTAGAGGCAATGCTATAGAGTTTAAAACCGTAAGTGGGCATATGAACGCGAGGAAATTGGAATAGTATAGGCATTGAGTAACCATATATCCATATAACAATCATAGCACGGAAAAAGGCCATTTCGGCCGCCTATTCCTTGCCGAACTCTTAATCTCACCTAGTCCCACCTACCCGCACTCAGCCCATAACCCTCCACTCCTTTCCTGTCCATATACCTATCCAATTTTACCTTAAATGACACAAATGAACTGGCCTCTACTACTTCTTCAGGAAGCTCATTCCACACAGCTATCACTCTCTGAGTAAAGAAATACCCCCTCGTGTTTCCCTTAAACATTTGCCCCCTAACTCTCAAATCATGTCCTCTCGTTTGAATCTCCCCTACTCTCAATGGAAATAGCCTATTCACGTCAACTCTATCTATCCCTCTCAAAATTTTAAATACCTCGATCAAATCCCCCTCAGCCTTCTACGCTCCAAAGAATAGAGACCTAACTTGTTCAACCTTTCTCTGTAACTTAAGTGCTGAAACCCAGGTAACATCCTAGTAAATCGTCTCTGCACTCTCGCTAATTTATTGATATATTTCCTATTTGGCCTAACCAATGCCTTGTACAATTTTAACATTAGAACCTAACTTCTGTACTCAATGCTCTGATTTATAAAGGCCAGCGTTCTAAAAGCCTTCTTCACCACCCTATCTACATGAGACTCAACCTTCAGGGAACTATGCACTGTTATTCCTAGATCTCTCTGTTCCACTGCATTCCTCAATGCCCTACCATTTACCCTGTATGTTCTATTTGGATTATTCCTGCCAAAATGTAGAACCTCACACTTCTCAGCATTAAACTCCATCTGCCAACTTTATGCCCATTCTTCTAACCGGCATAAATCTCCCTGCAAGCTTTGAAAACCCACCTCTTTATCCACAACACCTCCTACCTTAGTATCATCGGCATACTTACTAATCCAATTTACCACCCCATCATCCAGATCATTTATGTATATTACAATCAACATTGGGCCCAAAACAGATCCCTGAGGCACCCCGCTAGTCACCGGCCTCCATCCCGATAAACAATTATCCACCACTACTCTCTGGCATCTCCCATATAGCCACTGTTGAATCCATTTTATTACTCCAGCATTAATACCTAACGACGGAACCTTCTTAACTAACCTTCCATGTGGAACTTTGCCAAAGACCTTGCTGAAGTCCATATAGACGACATCCACTACCTTACCCTCGTCAACATGCCTCGTAACTTCTTCAAAAATTTCAATAAGGTTTGTCAAACATGACCTTCCACGCACAAATCCATGCTGGCTACTCCTAATCAGATCCTGTCTATCCAGATAATAATACTAAGAATACTTTCCATTAATTTACCCACCACTGATGTCAAACTGACAGGTCTATAATTGCTAGGCTTACTTCTAGAACCCTTTTTAAACAATGGAACCACATGAGCAATACGCCAATCCTCCGGCGCAATCCCCGTTTCTAATGACATCAAAAAGATCTCCATCAGAGCTCCTGCTATCTCTACACAAACTTCCCTCAAGGTCCAGGGGAATATCCTGTCAGGATCCGGAGATTTATCCACTTTCAAATTTCTTAAAAACGCCAGTACTTCCACCTCTTTCATTGTGATAGGTTCCATAACTTCCTTACTTGTTTCCCACACCTTACACAATTCAATACCCTTCTCCTTAGTGAATACCGAAGAGAAGAGTAGCCAAGGGAGATTGGCTTAGATAGCGGCTTGCTTCTAATTAGAGTGATTTTGCATAACATATTGGACCCAGCAACCTTTTCTTACGCTGCACGCTGCAATGGTTCATGTTCGAAGACCATAAGACCATAAGATAATGGAGCAAAAGTAAGCCATTCTCTCATCGAGTCTGATCCGCCATTCAGTCAATGGCTGATCCAGTTCTTCTAGTCATCCCCAGTCCCCTGCCCTCTCCCCGTAGCCTTGGATGACATTGCTTATTAAGAACCTATCTATCTGTTTCTTAAATGCACCCAAAGACATGCCTTCTACAGCCGCTCGTGGTAACAAATTCCAGATTTACCAGCTTCGGACAAAAATAATTTCTCCGGTTATCAGTTCTAAATGGACGTCTTTCAATACTGAACATGAACCCTCTCGTTGTAGACTCCCCTACCATGGGAAATAACTTTGCCATATCTAATCTGCTCAGCCTTTAAACATTCGGAATGTTTCTATGTTTCTCCCTCAGTATCCTGAACTACAGTGATTACAGCCCAAGAGCTCCCGAGCGTTCCTCATCCGGTAACCCTTACATTCCTGTAATCTTTTTCATGAATCTTCTCTGAACCCTTTCCAATGTCAGTATGGCCTTTCTAAAATAAGGAGACCAAAGCTGTACACAGTAGTCCAAGTGTAATCTCACTAGTGCCTTATAGAGCCTCAACAGCACATCCCTAGTCTGATATTATATATCTCAGGAAATGACTACCAACGTTATTATCGCATTCTCAGCCCATTTAACCTGGAGGTTCAGCTTTAGGGTATCCTGTACAAAAGCTCTCAATTCTCTTTGCATCTCCGCATTTTGAATTCTCTCCTTCTCTAAATAATAGTCTGCCCGTTTGTTGCTTCCACCAATGTGCCAGACCATTCAACACTGTATTACATTCTGAGATCAGCCACGATCTCAAAATGGCGGTGCAGGTTCGAAGGGCCGAATGATCTACTTCTGCACCTATTGTCTATTGTCTATTTGCCCATTTCGTTGCTGATTCCCTTGAACTATCTAAGTCTCACTGCAGACTTTCTGTTTACTCAACACTACCCTTTCATCCAACTATATCTGTATCATCGGCCAATTTAGCCACAAATCCATTATTCCCACTATAGAAGTCATTGACATACATCGTTAAAAAACAGCGGACCCAGCACAGACTCCTGTGGATATCCACTGTTAACCGGCAGCCAGCCAGAATGAGATTCTCTTAATACCCACTTTCTTTTTTTCCGATCAGCCGATGCTAGTAACTTCCCTGTAATTCCATGGGCTTTTAGCTTTCAGCCTCATATGCGGCACTTTGTCAAAGGACTTCTGAACATTCGAGAATAGCAAATTTACTGCATCTCCTTCGTTTACCCTGCATATCAGTTCCTCAAGGTATTACTAATCCTCCAGCGTCTCACTAGCTTTGGCAACTTTGGCTTCCACTTTCGCTTTTTCTTTGGATCTGACTTCACTTGTCAGACATGGTGGTGTCCTTCTTCCATTCGAAACTTCCTCTTATTTAGAATATTTCTGCCTTGTGTTTCACTTATTTTTCGAAGAAAGTGTAACCATTACTGCTTTATAGTCTTCCTTGCGAATGTCCCTTTCCAGTCAATTTTGGCCAGTTACCCGTTCATTCCATTGACAATACCGCTATGCCAGTGAAATACCTACACGATGTAATTTCGCTTCTCTTTCTCACATTTCAAAGTGAACTCGATCATATCGTGATCACTGTTCTCTGAGTGTTCCTTAAGCTTAATGTGTTTTATCACCTCCCGATCACTGCACAACACTCATTCCAGCACAGCCTATCCCCTAGTGGATCAATATCAAGCTGTTCTAAAAAGCCAGCCATTAGACATTCTATAAATGTTCTGTCTTGATGTTCAATGCTAGTCTAGTTTTCCCAATCCACTTTCACGTTAAAATCCACAACGATTATCATAGAATTGCCCTTCAGGCACAACTTTTCTATATCTCGTTGTATCAGGTTTCCATTCCCATGCAAAACTAGTTTAAACCCTCCCTAAAAGCTCTATTAAACCTGCCTGCAATGATATTGGACTCTCTTGATTCAAGTGTAACCGCTCCATTTTGTACAGGTCGTACCTCCCACAGAAAGCTCTCCAGTGATCCAGGAACCAGAAAACCAGAAACCTTGCGCCCCTTAGCATGTGGAACAGAGCAATCCTGATATTACTACATGGAGGTCCTACTTTTCAATTTGCTACCCAAATTCCTGGGTTCCTTCGTCATGATTTCCTCCCTTTTTTACAAACGTTTATGAATACATTCAGCTGTTTACCCTCTCCATGCACTCTAACCGAGATATTCGGTACCCTGGCATTTGAGAGTCATCACCATGCGGATATCGCTATCTGGATAAACGAATTTCCTGTCTGTTATCCTCACTCTGGAATACCCTATGACCCCTATTCGTCATCTTCTTCTCCTCCCTTTGCACCACGGAACCAGGCTGAGTGCCAAAGACTCGATGGTCAGGTCTGCCTCTCAGCAGCATCCAAAACGAGATAAGGATTATTGAGGGGGATGGCCACACGGGTGCTCTCTACTATCTAAGCATTTCCCTTCTCTTCCCTGACGGTCACTGCTTGTCTACCCTCTGCAGCCTCGGGGTAACTAACTCCCTGAATCACCTATCTATCACCTACTCATTTTACCTAGCAGATGTAGGTCATCAACACACAGCTCTATCTCCCTAACACGGTCTGTCAGGAGTTGCAACTCTGTGCACGTGGCTTTGATTTGGCCATCTGGGAGACTGGAACATTTAGAGGATTCCCACATCTGACACCCGGATCAAAGTATTAACGCTACATGCCCTCTTTTCATCAAAAGGTGTGAAGTGCAAGACCACTTATACACGTACCGTGTCTAAGACCGAGTGAGCTGAAGCCCGACCGTTCTGCATCTGCCCAGCCTGTCAATCACAACTCCGCTACACAGTGTGTCCCTTTTATGCCCGAACCTTCGCTGCACTCCATCAAACCTTTAGTGCCCTGGTTATAGCCAACTTCCCGCGAAGCTTTTCCCTTTTAAACTTCGCTCCAAGACCAGTGCGCCACCTCCTCTCTCACAGCAGTCCAACTGATAATTTGGACTGTTATACGAGAGCTCCCGTGAAACTTTTTCCCTTTAAATCTTCGGTCCCGGACGTGTGTGCAGCGTTCCTTTTCCAGGCTCTACCACTTATGAGTCTCCAATTATTCCGCTGCAGTCCATTATAAACTCTCCTAATGGATTCAACCTTTTCCTTTTACTAGGTTATCAAGCCCTCGCAACAGCCGTGTATGTCTTCTTTGTCTCTTTTAATCATACTGATATCTGACCAGCAGCTGGGTACCCAGAAATGGCACAATATTTCAAATGTGTCCATACAGAAGTCTTAAGCTTAATATCCCAACTCATTTTCACGTTACGTAGATTCATTAAATTAAAATTTGAACATCTGTTTCGTTACACTGAATCCCCGCCTCCGTTAAACACAAGTCTCCATACAATATTTTTTTCTAGTTGCTGCACTACATCCGGACAGTGAATTTCACAGCAAAAACGGGAGAAACCGTGTATTTTGACGAAAATGGTGACCCAGTTCCAAGATACGAATTTGTGAACTTACAGATGAATCTGAATGGTACCGTTGAGATTGTAAACGTCGGATATTACGATGGTTCGGCTCCTCCAGAGAGTAAACTAAAGATGCAAATCGATAACATCGTGTGGAGCACGACTGGAACGACGGTAGAGTCCATCTTTTATTATGGAAAATAGTTGCATGACTTGGATATGAATGATATTGAAGATCTAGGTGTTTATGCCCACCAACGCTGCAGATTAATGAAATGTAACACCCAGTTTCCGGGGTTCAGATCTGTTTTTTCAGCAGATTAGAAGAACGAGAGGTTCCCTTCTTAAAACGACGAAATGTTCATGGTTAGGTGTTGATACCCTTTGAGGAATAGGACTGTCTCAAACAAGAGTGCGCACTCCGGAGGTAAGAGACCGGTCACTTCAAGCTGAGGAATAAAAATATATTACCTGAGATATTAATGAGCCTCTGAGAATCTCTTCGACAAGCGGGCTGCAGAATATGATCAGACTGAAGGTAGAAAAGGATCAAAGGGCCGAGCGGCCTGCTATGATATCATTCTGTACTTCTGTGACTCTGCTGCCTATTTTCCTTCCCACGGAAGTATTTGCTAATCCAGAAAAGAATTGACTAACACCAAGTTGCCTTTAGTAATCATGAATAAACCCTTTAGTAGTAGTAGAATCTATGACATATTCTACGCTTCTAAGACAGTCGCAGTTTTTTTTTGGGAATCAATGAGATGCGATGTTAGGATAGAAACAGGAAGACTAAGCATTTAAATGCGCGGTTCAGAAGCTGGTTAAACGACCAGGGCTTCATCTTCGTGAGTCATTGGGATATCTTCTGTGAGGATTAAATCCTCTACAACAGTGATAGGTTAAACCTGATAGATGGGATTGGGAGGGATAAATGGGATACTCGTGAGAGGGTATATTAGAGCTGCTTATGAATGCTTAAGCTATTGTGGCAGGGAGATTGAAAACTGATTCAAGGATCTCAGGAAAGGGTGAACGGTAAAAAGAAAACATATATATCGAGAACAGAGACTGGCAGGAAGGGTAGCTAGATGATAGGACAAAATGACAGTCATCACAGTGAACATCAACACATTATGGATGCAGAACCAAAACGGAAGCATATATTGGTCTCAAGGAGTTATAATTCAATCCACGGATTATAAGAAATAAAGTGCATGAATCGTGGCTGAAAACTGGTTATAGTTGAGAGTGGAATGTCCAGGGTTACATATAGTATATGAGGGACAAGTAGGTGAGAAGTTGCATTTGTGCGCTCCTGCTGGTAAAGAAGGACATCAAATCAGTAAAAAGATGTAATATAGTATCAGAAGACGTTGACTCCTTCTGGGATAAGTTAATAAACTGCAAGTGTAAAAGAGTCTTGATGCAGTTATGTAGAGGCCTCCAGCCAATAAATGAGATGTGTAATACAGATTAAAAATAGAAATAGAAATGCGTGTTAGAAAGAAAAACATTATGATATTTATTGGAAATATTGACATGAAAATCGGTTGGGGAAATCTGGTTGGTAATAGATCGCAAGAGAGTTGAATGCCTCCGGGATGGCTTTTTCAAACAATTTGTATTTGAGCCTGGTAGGGGATCAACTGCACCGGATTGGGCGTCATGTAAGGAAACGAGAAAGATTGTGGAGCGTAAGGTAAAGAAATACTTGGGCCCCAGTGGTCACAATATGATGGAATTCAGGTCAAATTTGATAGGGAGAAAGTTATGTCTGACATAGCAGTATTTCACTGGTGAAAAGGAAATAACTGTTGTCAAAGGCGGCTGATAGGAGATCCTGGTAGGCATCGCAGCAGACGAGAAATATCTTCAGCTCTGAGAAAAATTACGAAGTTCCAGGCTACATGTATTAGTAAAACAAAGTAGTGGTCACATAGGCAAAACAGTACAACCGTGGCTAACAAAGGAAGTCAAAGCTAATGTGAAAGTGAAATAGAGGGCATACAGCAAAACAAAAAAAAAAGCGGGAAGATAGAAGATTGGGAAGTCGTTAAAACATACAGAAAGCAACTAACATAATAAGAAGGTGGAAAAGAAGGAATATGAAAAGTAGCTAACAAATAACAAGTTGCGTGGAGATGGAAGATAGACTAAATGAGTATTTTGCATTTGTGTTCACTGTGCAAGCCACTAGCAGAGTGCCATTATTGTAGGTGTGAGGGAAGACAAATGGGTATAATTACTATTACCAGGTAAAATGTTTTCAAAAGCCTGAAAGAACTACAGTTGCGTAAGTTACCAGCACCACATGAACTGCACATTAGAGATCTGAAAGTCTTCGAGGTGGAGGTAGAGATTGCGGAGGGATTAGTAATTGACTCCCAGGAATCATTAGACGCTGTCAATGTTCGGGAGGAATGGGAAATTACAAAAGGCACTCCACTCTTTAACAAAGGAGGGACGCTGCGTGTAGGAAATTATAATCCAGTTAGCACACATGAGCCTGTTCACAATGTTAAGAACTCATGGAATTACAGGAAAGTTACTGGAATGGTTAGAGTATTGGCTCATTGGTACGAGACAGTGAGATGAAACAAAGCGACACTTTTCTTGTTGGCTGGCAGTAACGAGTTTTGTTCCGCAGTGGAAGGTGTGATTGCCACTTCTTTTTATTCTGTATATTATTATTTTATATGATTAAATAGTTTGCATTTTGCTAAGTTTGCAGATGATACGAACATTGATGGAGCAGCAAGTGCTGATGAGTAAACAGGAAGGCTGCAGAACAAGCTAGACAGATAAGGAGAATGAGCAAGAGAGTGTATAATGAAATACAAGATGGTAAATGCATGACGATTCTATGCTGCCGAAGAAATAAATGTGCAAACTGTTTTCTAAGCATGGAGAACATAGAAAAACATCTGAGATAGGAAAATAATTGGTAGTATTTGACCAGAACACCCTTCAGGTTAACCTAAGGTACGAGTCGGTGATTAGGTGCCAAAAGCAATGTTAGCATTCATTTAAAGAGGTCCAGAATATCAGAGCAGTAAAATGATGCAGTGGCTATATTAGGCACTGAGGAGGCGGCACTTTGTGATTCTTATCCAAGAAAAGAAGCACTGGCATTGGAGAGGGTTTAGAGACCGTTCGGACGCATTAGGAATGAAAGGGCTATCAGATAAGGAATGTTTGTTGGCTCTGGACCTGTAATTACTGTAATTTGGAAGGATAACAGTGGATCTGATTGAAAGCTTTGGAAGTTTGCAAGGCTTAGACAGAGTAGATACGGAAAGGATGTTCCCAATGCTGGGTAGGCCTAGGACAAGGGAGCACAGCCTCAGGTTTGAGGCTCAGCCATTTAAAACAGAGATGAAGAGATATTTCATTCGCCAGTGTAGAATTAATTTGTGGTATCTGTTCCCAAGTGGCAGTTTCCAAGGCCGGGTAGTTGGGTATATCTAAGGTGGAGCACAATACGTTCTTGTTTTTACCCGGCCTCAAGCATGACGGGGAGAAGGCAGGGGTGTGAGGCTGAAGAGGGGAGAAAAGGAACTGGTATGATTGACGTGCGGAGCAGAGAAGATTGGTCAAATTGCGTCATTCTGCTCCTGTGTATTTTGGTTAATATGGTCTCATTTAATTGCTGCACCGAAGCATTGGTGATTTGGAATTTCAGAATCGATTTTCTCTCTTGGGAGGTGTAACGCACCTGTTGCTCATTTCACCAAGCAGAAATTTTAGCTAACCTCGTTTATTGCTTCACCTCACTCACATTTAGTATTCCTAATAAATGATATAGTTCAACATTCCCTGTCATCTACTTTTCTCCCACTTATAAGGTTGAATTAAATTATTAATCAGCTGTTACTTATACTTAACGGGTGTATTTATATGTCCAATGGATGCTGTCTGAATGTTTCCCATTGTTTCAGATCCCACGAGCAGTTTGCTCTGAACCTTGTCTGCCAGGGACAAGAAAAGTAAGCCGGAAAGGGCAGCCGATATGTTGTTTTGACTGCGCAGAATGCGCCGCTGGTGAAATCAGCAACGTCACTGGTAAGTGCACGACGTACAACATAATTCATGTCACCGGCATAGCAGCTGAAGCTGCGAGCAGATCCAACCTCCTGAGAGAGCACAAAGCGCACAAACATCATATCGTCTCTGAGCACATTCTATAGAATCGTAAGAGGCACTACACCTTTATATTCTGTGCAGTCTGAGGGACCTCGACTATGAACATCTATAGTCACATCTTTGTACAGATCTATAGCCGCTGCTTTACAGGCGGAAAGGAAACGCTACAGGATGTAATCAAAACTACCCTTCGCATCAACGGCTTGAAGCTGGCCTCCATCAAGGCTATTTGTACATACAAGAAGGAGTGACAAAGGCCTATTAACATGAAGAATGGTACTGCTCACCTTGTGAATGTACTGTCTGTACTACTCTTTTCAATTAAGAATCTGAGTAACTTCCGCTCTGGACCATCATTACCTTCATTATGTGCCGTGACCGCGCCGGCACGACCATACTCAAAAGTAATTACCTTTCCAAGCAGTAAATCTGATCAAAACTTCTACCCACTAACCCAACAATCCACACTGCTCAACCCACTACGTTATAATTTCCTACCAGAGCCATTTTCTGTACAGGCACTCGTATGTAAAATCGATTTATTTATAGCATAAATATAAATATATATATTTGTTCCCTAATTATTGTGTTATGCATTATATACTTTTTCATGCTGCATCATTCTCCTGCGCACGTGTGTACCAGAACTGAATTTAAATCATCTTGAATCTTATCAATCTTGAACAAAAATGTGGTCATATCATATTTCGTATTAATTTTTTTCAGATTCCACGGATTGCATCCAGTGCCCTTCGGAGTACTGGTCCAATCAGGGAAACACACAATGTGTTCTCAAAAAGGTTGAGTTTCTTTCCTTTGGAGAAGTTCTGGGGTTTGTATTAGTGGCGCTTGCTATCGTGGGAGTCTGTTTTACTTTGGGCACCGCTGTCATTTTCTATCGGAATAGAGAAACTCCCATGGTCAAAGCGAACAACTCGGAGCTGAGCTTTCTACTTCTCTTCGCCCTCCTGCTTTGCTTTATTTGCTCACTCGCGTTCATTGGAGAACCTACCAACTGGTCTTGCATGTTGCGCCGCACGGCTTTTGGAATTGTGTTCGTTCTCTGCATTTCCTGCATCTTGGGCAAAACTATCATTGTCGTTGTCGCCTTTAAAGCAACCTTACCCAATAGTAGCATGATGAGTTGTTTCGGACCGACACAGCAACGTTTGGGCGTCTTCGTCCTTACATTTTTGCAAAGCGTAGTTTGCATTTTCTGGCTGAGCGTGTCACCACCCTACCCCCTTAAAAACATGAGCCATTATAGAGACATCATTATTCTGGAATGCGACGTGGGCTCATTGACCGCCTTTTACGTAGTTTCGTGCTATATCGCTTTGTTATCCATTGTCTGTTTAGTGCTAGCATTCCTTGCCCGAAAACTCCCAGACAGTTTCAACGACGCAAAGTACATCACCTTCAGCATGCTGATATTTTGTGCGGTTTGGATAACCTTTATTCCAGCTTACGTGAGCTCTCCAGGAAAGTACACTGTGGCTGTAGAAGTGTTCGCCATTTGGGCATCGAGCTTCGGTCTGCTCGTCTGCATTTTTGCACCGAAATGTTACATTATCTTACTAAAACCGGAGATTAATACAAAAAAGCATATGATGACTAAAGGGACTTCACTGTAACTACTAGCGTCGCATTAAAATATAAAATTAAAATATTATTGTCGCATTAAAGTGCGCATCCCCGCTTTTTAAAAGCGAGATTGAATCATTTGATGTCTCAGCAATTGATGCCTTTTTGATGTCTCAACATAGTAATCGATACTTTGAATAAATAATACTGAGAAAATTTGTGGTGCGTTGAGGTCTTCAGTATTTAGAAGCTTTATTATTCTTGTTTAATACACTGATTCGTCACGTGAAAGACACCTGTAAGGTGAAGACCAGTTCGCTATGGCTTATAGGGAATGTAATTTCGACTGATGGAATGACTTTAACGATTGAATCGCTAGACATATTGGTGACTGAGGCCATGAAAAGAGACATTGAACAGCTGCTACCGGTTAAACAATGTACAAAGAGTGTAATGCCACTGTTCCCTTGAAAAATATTTACTTGGTACAGCTGAAGATACTTATACCATAAGACCACAAGAACGTAAGACACTGGAGCAGAATTAGGCCATTCGGCCCATTGAGTAACCTCTGCCATTTCAAATATGGCTGATGAGTTTTTTAACTTCCTCAGTCCCACTCCCCGGCCTTCTCCCTGTAACACTTGATGACGGCGACAAACAAAGATCTGTCATTCTCCGTCTTACATGCTCCCAACGGCATGCCTGTGGTAACCTATTCCTTATCCTTTCCTGTAGCTTTTTGGTTGTATTTTTTGTTGAATTTTAAAAGATTCCCAAACATTTTATTCCTACACGCCTTTGTTATCTTATATGCCCTGTCATGGGCATAAGTACACAAGAAAATGAGCAAGAGAAGACCATGATGCCCGTTGATCCTGCTCCACCATTCAATAAGATCATGGGTGATACTGCCATTGACTCCTATCCAACTACCTGTCTTTTCCGTGCGACCCGTAATTACCCTACTATTCAAAAATCTAGCCAAGCGTGTCTCAATTATATATGCTGTGGCAGCCTCCAAGCCTTCATTGGGTATAGAATTCCACAAATTCTGCACGTGTTGGGAAAATCAGTTCCTCCTCAACTCCGTCCTAAATCTAATTCCCCAAATCTTGAGGCTATATCCCGCATTCTTGACTCACCGACCAGTGGGAAAAATAATCTTCTGTGCGTCTATTTTAACTACCCCATCCTTAATGATATATGTTTCTCTAAGATCTCTAAGAATTCTTACGAATTTCAGCGAGTACCGTACCAGGCGACTCAAACTCTCCTCATAGCCTAACCCTCTCATCTGTGGAAGCAACCTGTTGCACCTCCTCTGCACCGCGTCCAAAGCCAGTTTATCCTTCCTCAAGTATGGAGATCAGGACTGTCTGAAGTACACCAGGTGCGGTCTCACCATGTCCCTGTACATTTGCTGCATAACGTACCTGCTCTTAAATTCGCATGTCAACCACGGTTGCCCACCTTTGTCTTTTAATACTGTATTTTTTGTGTGACAAATCTGTCCTGCGTCCTGTCAACTATTCCCTGTATCTTCAGGCAACTCTGTTCTGCAGTCATTCCGCCGGTATCCCCCTCTATTTCACCTGTGTAAGATCCTCTCTCATGCTCTTGCAATTCCTTTACTACAGTTGTGATACCAATACAGGAAACTTATGCTTCTCACTCTCAAATCGCAATATGAATTCAATCATATTCAATCATATGTGTTAAATATATTAATAGTTAATGCTCTCTAGCTTTGAGTTACTCTCCAAAATCCAAATGTTGGGAAGTCTAGAACAATACAGAAACAAAATCGAAAGGATCAATATAAGCAGGCTCCTTACTGTTAGTTTGGGTGAGGCTACAAGTCGAGTTGATGCCATGAGTTAAGTGAGAAAACTTAAATATTTTAGGGAATATGAGGCCGAAGTTCTTCATTCAGAATGTTATGAGCGCATGGAGCGAACCGTCTACGTATGTTATGCAGGCGGCGTCTATTACAATATTCATGAGAAATTTAACTAGGTACATGGATGGGACAGGAATTGAAGGTTCGAGAGCCCAAAGAGCGACCATCACTGCAATGGGCAGTAGAAAGTAGAGGAACAGAGGCATCCCGACCATAGATCCCTCAAAATTATCACCTAAGTTGTTAAGAGGGATTGTTAGGAAGATATACGGTGTGTTCGCCTTCATAAGGAGAAGACTGAGTGAGGTAGTTCTCTTTTGGAAGAGGACAGCGAGGCTTTGAGAGGAAGTGCGGCGGCGGCCATTTTCAAATTGTCCAATTGCGTCTCAGATCGGAGTTCTGAGAGGCGGGACTGCGCAGGCGCGTGAAGGAGGCCTGGGAAGGAGGGAAGATATAAAAAGAACGCAGCCTTAAGAAGCGGGCAGCGGAGTGCGCCAGGAGCAGAGTGTAGGGCTTGGGATCAGAATGCTTAGGCGGAAGAGGGCACAGTAGGCTTATCTTTTAGTTCTTGTGATTGTCAGTTATTTGGGAAGTATGAGTGTGAGGGCAGCTTGTTGTTCTCGGTGTCGGATGTGGGAGGTCCTGGAGTCTCCGAGCCTCCCGGACGTCCACATGTGCGCCAGGTGCACCGAACTGCAGCTCCTGAAGGACCGAGATAGGGAACTGCAGCTGCACCTCGATGACCTTCGCCTGGTCAGGGAGAGAGAGGAGGTGATTGAGAGGAGTTACAGGCAGGTGGTCACTCCGGGGCCACGGGAGGCAGATAGGTGGGTCACGGTCAGGAAGGGGGAGAGGCAGGTACTAGAGAGTACCCCAGTGACTGTCCCCCTTGACAATAAGTACTCATGTTAGAGTACTGTTGGGGGGGACAGCCTACCTGGTGGAAGTGACAGTGGCCGGGCCTCCGGCACAGAGGACGGCCCTGTAGCTCAGAAGGGTAGGGATAGAAGAAAGAGGACCATAGTAATAGGGGACTCGATAGTCAGGGGTTCAGACAGGCGGTTCTGTGGAGGTGATCGGTAGTCCCGGATGGTAATTTGCTTCCTTGGTGCCAGGGTTCGGGACGTTTCTGATCGCGTCCAAGATATCCTGAAGTGGGAGGGTGAGGAGCCAGAGGTCGTGATACATGTAGGTACCAAGGACATAGGTAGGAAGGGGGAAGAGGTCCTGAAACAGGAGTATAGGGAGTTAGGAAGGCAGTTAAGAAGAAGGACCACAAAGGTAGTATTCTCGGGTTTACTGCCTGTGCCACGCGACAGTGAGAGTAGAAATGGAATTAGGTGGAGGATGAATGCGTGGTTGTGGGATTCGGGCAGGGGACAGGGATTCCAGTTTCTGGATCATTGGGACCTCTTCTGGGGCAGACGTGACCTGTTCAAGAAGGATGGGTTACACTTGAATCCTGGGGGGACCAATATCCTAGCGGGGAAGTTTGCTAGGGCTACAGGGCAGACTTTAAACTAGTAAGGTGATAGTGGGGGGGGGGCGGGAATCACTTTGAGGAAACTATGGGAGAGGAGGTTAGTTCACCAGTAGAGCAAGTAAAGAGACAGTGTGTGAGGGAGGAAATGCAGGTGATGGAGAAGGGATGTGCTCAGCCCGAAGATATAGGGGAGAAGAAAGAAAAGGATAATAAATTTGAATGCATTGTTAGGGATGAAAAGAGAGGAGGAGGTGGAGAGTATCTTAAATGTATCTATTTTAATGCTAGGAGCATTGTAAGAAAGGTGGATGAGCTTAAAGCGTGGATTGATACCTGGAATTATGATGTTGTAGCTATTAGTGAAACATGGTTGCAGGAAGGGTGTGATTGGCAACTAAATATTCCTGGATTTAGTTTCTTCAGGTGTGATAGAGTAGGAGGGGCCAGAGGAGGAGGTGTTGCATTGCTTGTCCGAGAAAATCCTATGGCGGTGCTTGGAAGGACAGATTAGAGAGCTCCTCTAGGGAGGCTCTTAGGGTGGAATTGAGGAATGGGAAAGGTGTAGTGACACTGATAGGAGAGTATTATAGGCCACCTGATGGGGAGCGTGAGTTGGAAGAGCAAATGTGTAAGGAGATAGCAGATATTTGTAGTAAACACAAGGTGGTGATTGTGGGAGATTTTAATTTTCCACACGTAGACTGGGAAGCTCATTCTGTAAAAGGGCTGGATGGTTTAGAGTTTGAGAAATGTGTGCAGGATAGTTTTTTGCAACAATACATAGAAGTACCGACTAGAGACGGGGCAGTGTTGGATCTCCTATTAGGGAATGCGATAGGTCAGCTGACAGATGTATGTGTTGGGGAGCACTTTGGGTCCAGTGATCACAATAGCATTAGCTTCAATATAATTATGGAGAAGGACAGGACAGGAGCTAGAGTTGAGATTTTTGATTGGAGAAAGGCTAACTTTGAGGAGATGCGAAGGGATTTAGAGAGAGTGGATTGGGTCAAGTTGTTTTATGGGAAGGATGTAATAGAGAAATGGAGGTCATTTAAGGGTGAAATTATGAGGGTACAGAATCTTCATGTTCCTGTTAGGTTGAAAGGAAAGGTTAAGGGTTTGAAAGCACCATGGTTTTCAAGGGATATTAGAAATTTGGTTCGAAAAAAGAGGGATGTCTACAATAGATATAGGCAGCATGGAGTAAAGGAATTGCTCGAGGAATATGAAGAATGTAAAAGGAATCTTTAGAAAGAGATTAGAAAAGCTAAAAGAAGATAGAGGTTGGTTTGGCAAATAAGGTGAAAGTAAATCCGAAAGGTTTCTACAGTTATATTAAAAACAAGAGGATAGTGACGGATAAAATTGGCCCCTTGGAAAATCAGAGTGGTCAGCTATGTGTGGAGCCGAGGGAGATGGGAGAGATTTTGAACGATTTCTTCTCTTCGGTATTCACTAAGGAGAAGGGTATTGAATTGTGTAAGGTGTGGGAAACAAGTAAGGAAGTTATGGAACCTATGACAATTAAAGAGGTGGAAATACTGGCGCTTTTAAGAAATTTAAAAGTGGATAAATCTCCGGGTCCTGACAGGATGTTCCCCAGGACCTTGAGGGAAGTTTGTGTAGAAATAACAGGAGCTCTGACGGAGATCTTTAAGATGTCATTAGAAACGGGGATTGTGCCGGAGGATTGGCGTATTGCTCATGTGGTTCCATTGTTTAAAAAGGGTTCTAGAAGTAAGCCTAGCAATTATAGACCTGTCAGTTTGACATCAGTGTTGGGTAAACTAATGGAAGGTATTCTTAGAGAGAGTATTTATAATTATCTGGTTAGACAGGATCTGATTAGGAGTAGCCAGCATGGATTTGTGCGTGGAAGGTTATGTTTGACAAACCTTATTTAACTTTTTGAAGAAGTTACGAGGAATGTTGACGAGGGTAAGGCAGTGGATGTAGTCTATATGGTCTTCAGCAAAGCCTTTGAAAAGTTCCACATGAAAGGTTAGTTAAGAAGGTTCCGTCGTTAGGTATTAATGCTGGAGTAATAAAATGGACTCAACAGTGGCTAGATGGGAGATGCCAGAGAGTAGTGGTGGATAACTGTTTATCGGGATGGAGGCCGGTGACTAGCGGTGTGCCTCGGGGATCTGTTTTGGGCCCAATGTTGTTTGTAATATACATAAATGATCTGGATGATGGGGTGGTATATTGGATTAGTAAATATGCCGATGATACTAAGGTAGGAGGTGTTGTGGATAATGTGATGGGTTTTCAAAGCTTGCAGGGAGATTTATGCCGTTTAGAAGAATAGGCTGAACGTTGGCAGATGGAGTTTAATGCTGAGAAGTGTGAGGTTCTACATTTTGGCAGGAATAATCCAAATAGAACATATAGGGTAAATGGTAGGGCATTGAGGAATGCAGAGGAACAGAGAGATCTAGGAATAACAGTACATAGTTCCCTGAAGGTGGAGTCTCATGTAGATAGGGTGGTGAAGAAGGCTTTTGGAACGCTGGCCTTTATAAACCAAAGCATTGAGTACAGAAGTTGGGATGTAATGTTAAAATTGTACAAGGCATTGGTAAGGCCAAATTTGGAATATTGTGTGCAGTTCTGGTCACCGAATTATAGGAAAGATATCAATAAATTAGAGAGAGTGCAGAGACGATTTACTAGGATGTTACCTGGGTTTCAGCACTTAAGTTACAGTGAAAGGTTGAACAAGTTAGGTCTCTATTCATTGGAGCGAAGAAGGTTGAGGGGGGATTTGATCGAGGTATTTAAAATTTTGAGAGGGATAGATAGAGTTGACGTGAATAGGCTGTTTCCATTGAGTGTAGGGGAGATTCAAACTAGAGGACATGATTTGAGAGTTAGGGGGCAGAAGTTTAAGGGAAACACGAGGGGGTATTTCTTTACTCAGAGAGTGATAGCTGTGTGGAATGAGCTTCCTGAAGAAGTAGTAGAGGCCAGTTCATTTGTGTCATTTAAGGTAAAATTGGATAGGTATATGGACAGGAAAGGAGTGGAGGGTTATGGGCTGAGTGCGGGTAGGAGGGACTAGGTGAGATTAAGAGTTCGGCACGGACTAGGATGGCCGAGATGGCCTGTTTCCGTGCTGTGATTGTTATATGGTTATATGGTTATTATTTACTGGATTAAGTTCACGAGCCGAAGGCAATGTCGCAGCCCTGTAAAACCATGATTAGACCACATTTGAAGTATGCTGTTCAAATCCAGTCACCTCATTATAGGATGAATGTAGAAGTTTTAGAGAAGATACAGAGGAGATTTGCAAGGATTCTGGCATGATTATAGAGCATGTCGTATGAGGAAACATTGAGCAAGCTTGTGTTTTTTTCTCCTCTTTGAAGCAATGGAGAATGAGAGGAGACTTGATACATGTGTACAACCTGATAGGAGGCATAGATAGTGTCGATAGCTAGAGATATTTGTCCAGGTCTGAAATGGCTAAAACCAGAGGACAACATTTTAAGGTGATTGCTGGAAAATATGAATGGGGAATTTTTGAGAGATGGGCATCTGGAATGCATTGACATGGGTGATGAACGACGGCAATGGAGTTGGGTTGGGTTAGAACGATCTCCATCATCATCATTATATGCCGTGTCGTATGACATTATCATTACTTGCCACATCATATGACGTAATGATCGTAGTAATTGACTGTGATTGTTCTTGGTATTTTTTTTTCTGAGAAGTGGATTTAAGTTGCCTTCTTCTGGACAGTGTCTTTATACCGTTAGGGAATAACAGAGGTGGAAAATTTCTTGAATGCATTTATTTTAATGCTCGGATCATTGTAAGAAAGGTGGATTAGTTTAAAGCATGGATTGATACCTGGAAATATGATGTTGTAGCTATAAGTGAAACATGGTTGCAGGAGGGGTGTGATTGGCAATAGATATTCCTGGATTTCATTGCTTCAGGTGCAATAGAATTGGAGGGGCAAGAAGGGGAGGCGTTGCACTGCATGTCGGAGAATGTATTACAGCGGTGCTTTGGCAGGATACATTACAGGGCTCTTCCAGGGAGGCGATTTGGCTGGAATGCAGGAATGGGAAAGGTGTTGTAACACTTATAGGGTGGTTTTATAGACCACCTAATGGGGAGCGAAAATTGGAGTAGCAAATTTGTAAGGAGATAGCAGATATTTGTAGTAATCACAAGGTTGTTATTGAGGGAGATTTTGATTTTCTACACATAGACTGCGAAACCCATTCTGCAAAAGGGCTGGATGGTTCGGAGATTGTAAAATGTCTTCACGATAGTTTTTTTCTCGGTTTTATTTGCTGCAATCCATGGAGGCACCAACTAGAGAAGAGGCAGTGTTGGATTTCCTGTTAGGGAATTAGATAGATCAGATGACGGAGGTATGTTTTGGGGAGCACTTCGGGTCCAGTGATCACAATGCCATTAGATTCAATATTATTATTGAGAAAGATAGGTCTGGACCCAGTTGAGATTTTTGATTTGTGAAAGGCTAACTTTGAGGAGATGCGAAAGGATTTAGAAGGAGTAGATTGGGACAATTTGTTTAATGGGAAAGATGTAATACATGTCATTTAAAGGTGGAATTTTCAGGGTTCAGAATCTTTATGTTCCTGTCAGGTGGAAAGGAAAGGTTAAACTTTTGAGAGAGCCATCGTTTTCAAGGCATATTGGAAACTTGGTTCGGAAAAAGAGAGAGATATGCAATAAATATAGGCAGCGTGGAGTAAATAAGGTGATCGAGGGATATAAAGAATGTAAAAAAAAATCTTAAGAAAGACATCAGAAAAGCTAAAAGAAGACATGACGTTGCTTTGGCAAGTAAGATGAAAATAAATCCAAAGGGTTTCGACATTTATAGTAATAGCAAAAGGATAGTGAGGGATAAAATTGGTCGCTTAGAGAATCATAGTGGCCATCAGAGTGTGAAGCCAAAAGAGATGGTGTAGATTTTGAACAATTTCTTTTCCTCGGTATTCACGAAGGAGAAGGATATTTAATTGTGTAAGGTAAGGTAAACAATTAGGGTAGTTATGCAAACTAATATGTTTATCGAAGAAGTAGTGACGCTTTAAAAGAATATAAAAGTGGATAAGTCTCACGGTCCTGACTGGATACACCCTAAGACCTTAAGGGAAGTTACTGTAGAAATAGCAGGGGCTCCGACAGAAATATTTCAAATGTAATTAAGAACGGAGATGATGCCGGAGGAATGGCGTATTGCTCATGTGGTTCCATAGTATAAAAAGGGTTCTAAGAGTAAACCTTCCAATTATCGTCCTGTACGTTTGAAGTCAGTGGTGGGTAAAGTAATGGAAAATATTCTTAGAGATGGTATATATAATTACCTGGATAGACAGGGACTGATTAGGAACAGTAAACATGGATTTGTGCTTGGAAGGTCATGTTTGACAAACCTTATTGAATTCTTTGATGACGTTACTAGGAAAGTTGACGAGGGTAAAGAATGGATGTTGTCTATAGGGACTTCAGTAGGTCTTGACAAGGTTCCATACAGAACGTTAATTAGGACTGTTCAATTGTCAGGTAGTTTTATTAAAGCAGTGAAATGCAATTAACAGTGGCTGAATGGGAGATGCCGACGAGTAGTGGTGGATAACTGTTTGTCAGTGTGGAGGCCGGTAACTAGTAATGTGCCTCAAGGATCTGTACTGGGTCCAATATTGTTTCTCATATACATTAATGATCTGGATAATGTGGTGGTAAATTGGATTAGTAAGTATGCAAATGGTACTAAGGTAGGTGGCGTTGTGGATAATGAAGTAAGTTTTCAGAGCTTGCAGAGAAATTTAGGCCTGTTAGAAGAGTGGGCTAAACGATGGCAGATGGAGTTTAATGCTGATAAGTGTAAAGTGTTGCAGTTTTGTAGGAATAATCCAAGTAGGATATACATGGTAAATGATAGTTCATTGAAGAATACAGTAGAATAGTGTAATCTAGGAATAGTAGTGCACTGTTTCCTAAAGGTGGAATCTCATGTGGATAGTTTGGCGAAGAAAGCATTTGGTATGCTGGCCTTTATAAATCGGAGCATTGAGTATAGGATTTGGGGTATAATGTTAAAATTGCGCAAGGCACTGGTGAGGCCAAATGTGGAGTATTATCTACAGTTCTGGTCACGGCATTATAGGAAAGGTGTCAACAAATTGGACAGAGTATAGAGAGATTTACTATAATGTTACCATGGTTTCAGCACCGAAGTTACAGAACAAGTTAGGTCTTTATTCTCAGGAGCGTAGAAGGTTGAGGGGGGATTTGATACAGGGATTTTGAATTATGAGGGGGATAGGCTTTTTTCCCATTGAGAGTAGGGGAGATTCAAACAAGAGAACATGAGTTGAGAGTTAGGGGACGAATGTTTAGGGGTAACACGAGGGGGAAATTCTTTACTCAGAGAGTGGTAGCTAGGTGGACCGAGCTTCCAGTAGAAGTGGTGGAGGCAGGTTCGATATTGTCCTTTAAAGGAAACTTGGATAGGTATATGGACAGGAAAGGAATGGATGGTTATGAGCTGAGTGCAAGTCGGTGATACTTGATGACAGTAAGCGTTCCGCACGGACTAGAAGGGCCGAGATGGCCTGTCTCCATGCTGTTATTGTTATATGGTTGTATGTTTATATAAGTCAAGTGACATCTGCCATTATCAATATTCTTCAGTGATACACTTCAACTGCTGATACAATTATTATTGTACAGTATTGCATTACTGCAGATTGTTACCTTACTATTGCGTATATTATTATCTGTACTTTATTATTAGTTACGTCTGCACACCGCTAAATGTGTTTTTAAATGTTGCTGCTGTAACAAACGATATTCCCTCTCAGGAACAATACATTGCTTATAAATATTATCTTTCAGCTGCTGTTCCCATGCTTTCACGTAAGCCTGACCCGCAGGGGTGGGTGGTGAAGCGTACCTAGGCAGGTGCTACACCTTGCCAAATGTAGTGCTGCAGGCCAGCAGAGGAAAGGAACACCTTGCACCTCCTTTGGAAAAGACATATGTCCACCTCTTAAGATTGATCTTAGAATAGGTTAAAAGGTGAGCACAATTATTGTGGACCGAAGGCTTACACTGTGATGTAATGTTGTATGGACTATGTTTGGTGTTTTGCTTAACTCCACCACACTTTCCGATCTGTCATGTTGCCAATCGCGGTTGACAATTTACAACAACTAAATGTTAGTTCCGCTGAACCTTTTTTCTTGGTTCTCATTAAATCAAAACTGAAGTCCCGCAATCCATCTCCCTATGTGTTTACCGCCATTAACCGTGGCACCCTTTTCGACCTGGAAAACAGCACAAGAACAGGTCATTGGGCTGTCAGTGTCATGCCAAACCTATGTAAATAGTAATTAAATGTATAACAAAAACTAAGCTAATCCCGTCTGCAAACACAGCATACAGGAACTTGTCCGTCTGCTCGCTGCACATTCAGGTGCCTTTCTAAGAACCCTGGAACACCTTTGTCATATACACCTCCACCACAAACCCAGGCGGTGCGTTCCAGGTACCACCTCTTTCTCGGTTAAAAAAAGACTTGCCGAACTTTCCTTTTAACTCAAGCAGTCTAATCCAAGCAATGCCTTGGTAAACATCTTCTTCCCTTCTCTAACACACCTGCATCCTTGCTGTAGACGACCAGAAATAAATGAATTACTTCAGATATGGCCCAACTCTAGATCAGGAGTTCCCAAGCTGGGTTCCACGGACATTTTGCCTATGACGGTATTGGTCCATAGCATAAAAAGTCTGGGATTACCTGCTTTAAATGTATGTTTAACCACTAAACATGTCATCAGTATGACCCTCAAGATGCATATCTCCTCTTGCTGAAACCCTTACCAAAGATGATCTTACTTCTTGTATTTATCACGCCAACACTGTCGAGCATAGTCCACAACCCTCCAAAAGATGAATTACAGTTTCAAGCAAAGATTTCTGGTGGAACACAGCAGGCTAGGCAGCATCTATAAGGAGAAGTGCTGTCGCCGTTTCGGGCCGAAAACTTTCGTCAGGACTCGGCCCGAAACGTCGACAGCGCTTCTCCTTATAGATGCTGCATGGCCTGCTGTGTTCCATCAGTATTTTGTGTGTGTTACTTGAATTTCCAGCATCTGCAGATTTCCTGGTGTTTTCAATTTCAGGGATTATTATCACAGACAATATGCTGTGAAAGTTGGCAAATCCTGCTGCAACAATGCAGTGCAATCCTTAAGAAAAAAACACAAGTTACAATACGAATATTTTAAAACACTAAACTAGTTCAAAAAGTGAGTAAAATAGTGAGGTAGAGTTCGTGTGTTCAGAAACACTGAATGTGTGTCTTCGGGCTCCTGGTACCTCCTCCCTGGAGATTAAGATAGTTTGGCTGATAAAGTCTGAATCCATTTCTTTAGTATTGGTAATCGCATCTTCCTCTCAATTCCAATCTTTGAGTATGTGCAAGCACATCCCAAGTGCGAAGAGGGAGACACTGATGCGGCTCGATAGTTCACAGACTTCAATGCGAAGAGGTTTCTAAGAGAAAGGACATCAACACTACGCCAAACAATGCCGTTATCTGAAGTTTTCATGCCTCATTTTTAAATCCAAGACTGCAGCGTTCTATGAAATTATAAATAAAGCAAACCCTTCAGTACCGGAAGTGCTGACTTCTCCAGATAAAAGTGGATGTTACATTATCATCCACCTGAAAATGACAAGGGAGAAACAAGAATGTTATCACCAGCGGCACATAAAAATTGATGTATATGATACCCCTGATTTGGAAGACATGAGGATGGAACATCTGTTCAAAGAAGATGGGGACAGGCCCTATCAAAAGGGTGAATTTTTCGACCCTCATCCAGACAATCAGGGAAGTTTTGTCAAAACATCAAACGAAAGGGAAGATAAGCCAGTGTTTGTTCCTCCAATCGTGAAACAAAAATGGTTGAGAAAAGACGGACGATTTCAGTCCAAAGAAAATTGTGAATCTAGACTGGATGGGTTAGAAATACAGATACAAAATATGGACTTGAAATAAATAGAAAATAAACTGGAAATAAGAGCAGATATTATGCTTTCGTGCTACGAGTTTAATTCAACGTGAAGGGAATAATGTATTACGTTACGGCGGCATCAACCATGGTCAGTCGTGTTCCAGAGCCAGTATAGCGGACAAATGTGTCAACAATGATATCATTGCCTGGAAAAGACTCAGTGAAAGTAATTGTGCTTTCTCCAAGAACACGGGTAATATGGTCCAGCAAAGTCGAAATGGAGGACTCAAACTTGTATTAAACACAGCAATGAAAGAAATTTTCAAGATCCAACACATTCATACAGATCTGCGGGACTAAGTTGTCACTGAATTACCATCAATTCCTCACTCGACTACAGACCGGAAACGTGTTGTGGAGCACATCAATGGACTAAACACATTCAAGTAATTAAAACACACGCGGTAAGGCAAATAAAATACTGAGTAACCCAGGCTTTTCGAATAAGTTTTGGAATTAAGGTTCAAATGCGTCCCTGGGTAAGAATTGTATCACATGATGCTGGAACACTAAATTTTATGTACGCTGATAAATGTATTCCCAATGTACACCAACTGAGAAGATCGATGGCTGAAGTAATGGAAGAAAAATAAGGATAATTCTTTCATGAAACTCTAGAAACTTTCATGAATATCTTAGGATCAAGAGAAGGGAGATGTCAGCCAGAAGTAACTTCACTCTGATCAGGGTCATGGGATGCAAAAAGGCCAGTTGTCTTTGCTCCCTAACCGCTCCCTTCCCATCTTGTGGAATCTGAATAGTTTCTTGCTCTTGGAGAATCTTACCAGAGCAATTGAATGTGGACACAGGAGGCACACAGGAAGCGAGGGTGGTAAATCTGTGCAGAAATGGATAGTTTCTAGTTTAGCCGAGGATTCAAAGATTTCAGGCAGAAGACAAATGATTGAATGACAGAGCAGACTCAATAGTCCGTTTTGCCTACTTGGCTCCTATATCTGATTGTCTATGGAACCAAATTGCGGCTCTTGATTTTACGAGGAATTTCACATGATGCCATCGAGACCTCCTACCTGTCTTAAAATGCATTACCTGTCGGTAGAGCCGATCATTCTATCGGGAACGTTGCATCTGAGTAGGTAGCAGAGAGGCCCTTACTCGTCTCCAGGCACGCTGGTAGTGCTGGATCAAGGGTTCAGCAGCGGTAACACCCATATCAATCTGCGGGTGAGGGAAGATCGTTGACTGGAATCCATTCTGGCAATCAAAGGGCGGCATACTCGGAAAGGAATAACGGTGGTTATTGTGGACGACCTCTGTCCAAACCATTTGGGAGCTCCAGCACACATTTTTGGAAGAGGCAAGGCGGCGCACGGTTATCTCGAGCGTCTCTTTTAATTTCTAACTCTGCACTTTGGACTGAGGATTGAAAGCAAACGAGAGGCTGATCGCTGCTACAACAAATGAACAGAAAATCCTCCAAAACCGAAAAGTAAACAGTTGTCCAGGACTAATGGTGATGTCATATCGGAAGCTGTGAGAATTGAACAGATGTTAGAAAACATAATAAAAAACCTTTAAAAAATCCTACAGCACAATAAATGCACTTCTGCCCACAAAGACGTGCCGAACATGTCCCTACCTCAGTAATTACTAGGTTAACCTATGGCATTCTATTTTACTAAGCTCCATGTGCCTATCTAAAAGCCTCTTATAAGAGCCTATCGTCTCCGCCTCCACCAACGTGTCGGGAACCCATTTCACGCACTAAACACGTTGCCTTCTGTGGGAAAGCCAGTACTGGATCCACAAAGCAATGCCCTTTTGGATCGCATGCCTCCTTACTTTTTCAATAAGCCTTGCATGGGATACATTAACAAAATCATGCTGAAATCCATGAACAATACAGCTACTGCTCTTCCTTCATCTATGTGTTTAGTCACATCCTCCAAAAACTCAATTAGGCTCCAAAGGCAAGACCAGCCCTCAAAAAAGTCATGCTGACTACTCTTAATCACAATATACCTCACCAAAAGCTCATTTACGCCCGCCTCTCATGATCATCTCCATCAAATTACCAACCACGGAGTTAAGAATCACATGTCTATAATTTCCTGCGCTATCTCCACTACCTTTTTTGAATAAAGGAGCAACTTCCGCAATCCTCCAATCCTCCGAAAATCTCTCCTGTTCACATTGATGATCAAAGATCAACGTTAGAAGCTCAGAAATCTCCTCCCTCGCCTCCCACAGTAGCCTGGGCTACATTTTGTCCGGTCCCGGCAACTTTCCAAAAGCTCCAGCACATCCTGTTTCTGAATATCTACATGCTCAAGCTTTTCGGTCTGCTGCAAGCCATCACTACAATCACTAAGATCCTTTTTCCATAGTGAATACTGAAGAAAAGGGTTCATGTAGTACCTCAGATATTTCCATATTCACTTTCCCACTGTCACCCTTGATAGGTCCGATTCTTTAATGTCGTTTCCTCTTGCTCTTCCAATATTTGTAGAATGCCTTGGGGTTTTCCTTAATTCTACCCGCTGAGGCCTTCTCATGGCCGCTTCTCTCTTTCTTAATATCCTTCTTAAGCTCCTTCCGAGTAGCCTTATAGTCTTCTAGATCTCTAATAGTACTTAGCTCTCTGAACCTTTTGTAAGCTTTTATTTTCTTCTTGAATAGATTTATTACAGCCTTTGTCCACTACTGTTCCTGTACGATATCTTTACTCCCCCGTCTCATCGGAACCTACCTTTACAGAACTCTACGCAAAAATCACCTGAATTTTTGACAATTTCTTCCATACTTTTCTATGAGAACATCTGTTTCTAATTTAAGCCTCCAATTTTCGCATAATCCTCCTTCCTCCAATTAAACGATTTTCCTTACTTGTCTGTTCCTATCTTTCTCCAATGCCATTGTAAAGGACATAGAATTATGATCACTATCTCCAAAATGCTCTCCCACTAAGAGATTTGAAACATGACCAGGCTCATTTTCCAATACCAAATCTAGTACAGCCTCTCATCTTGTAGGCGTATCTACATACTGTGTCAAGAAATCTTCCTGAACACACATACCAAACTCCAACCTATCTAAACCCTTTGCTCTAAGGAGATGTACATCGATATTTGGGAATTTCAAATCTCCCATCATGACAACTCTGTTATTATTGCACCTTTCCAGGATCTGTTTCCTTATCTGCTCCTCGATATCCCTGTTAGTATTGGGCGGCCCATTAAAAGCACCATCCACAGTTATTGACCCCTTCCTGTTCCTAAACGCCACCCACAGACACTGTAGACCATGCCTCCATGACGCCTACCTTTTCTGCAGCCGTCACACTCTCTGATTCACACTGCCACGCATTCATTTCTTTTACCTCCCTCTCTCTCCTTTCTAAAGGACATCTAAAACCTTGCACATGACGTAACCAATCCTGTCCCTGAGCCGAAAGATACACTGCAGATGTTGTGGTCAAAGCAACACGTACAACATGCTGGACGAACTCAGCAGGTTGGGGGGCAACCGTGGAAACGAGCAAACAAGGATTTGGGCCGAGACCCTTCGTCAGGTCTAAAGAGGGAGGGGGCAGCGGTCCTATAAAGACAATGCGGGGGGAGGGTGGGAAGGAGAAGGCTGGTAGGTGTCAGATGAAAAACCAATACAAGGAAAGATCAAGGGGTGCGGGAGGGGAAGCAGCGAGGGGATAGGCAGGAAAAATGAGGAAGCAATGTGAGGGGAAAGCATGATGTGTCGCAGAAGAAGGCAGAATCATGAGAGAGGTGATAGGCAGCTGGAGGAAGAGGTCGAGTGCAACTGGACTGGGGAAAGGGAGAGGGTGGGAATTACAGGAGGTTGGAGAATTCAATGTAAATGCCAAGGGGCTGGAGACTACCCAGACGGTATATGAGGTGTTGCTTCTCCAACCTGATTTTGACCTCATCATGGTAGTAGAGGAGGACATGTATGGACATATCTGAATGGGAATGTGAAGCAGAGTTGAAGCGGGTGGCAACCGGGACATCCTGTCTGTTGTGACGGATGGAACGGAGGTGCTCGACGAAGTGGTCCCCCAATTGCGTCGGTTCTCGCCCATGTAGGGGAGGCCGCGCCAGGAGCACCAGATGCAGCAGATGACCCCTGCAGAATCACAAGTGAAGTGTTGCCGACAAGTGTCAACAGGTTCCCACCACTAAGCACATCTTTCCCTCTGTACCCACCTCCGCTTTCTGCAGGTATATTTCCCTTCGCGACTGCCTGGTCCATACGTCCCTCCCCACAGATCTCCCACCTGGCACTGTATCTGCAAATGTAAGTGCGACACCTGTCCCTACACCTCCTCCCATTCTGGGACCAATACAGTCCTTCTAGGTGAGGCAACACTTCGCTACATTGACTGCAATTCTCCTTATCCCTTACAATGCAGACACATATGTATTATGCATCTTACTTTCAAACTGCAGTATGAACTCAATTGCATTATGATCACTGATTCCTAAGGGATCCCTTCTGTAAAACTCGCTAATAAAATCTGGTTTATTACACATCATACAATATAAGATACCCTTTCCCCACTTTGTTGAAGAAGAAGAAGAAAAAGAAGAAGAAGAAGAAGAAGAAGAAGAAGAAGAAAACGAAGAAGAAGAAGCTACAAAAATCCATCTCGTATGCATTCAATAAATTCTATATCTTTCCGTCCAACACTAACCTGATTTCCCTAATCTTCGTGTATATCGCAGTTTCCCAGCACAATTGCCACTATTGCGTATTTTCCAGCTCCTTTTGCAATATCTCTAACCCACATCTTGGCAACTATTTTGATACACCAATGAAGAGGTAGAAAATGTGAAGAGATACTGCTGGGGGCTATTTAAAGAGCTGGAAAACATGATCTCCAGGATAGATTTCACTGGATTGAGATTCCGTTGCGAATAGAATTATTTGGCAAGTAAATGTGTGGTTGAAGGACTAGTGTTCGGTACAGAAGTACAGATTTGTGGACTATTAGGAACACTTCTGAAAAAAATGAACAGTGCAAAAGGTCGTTTGCAGGGAACCCGAAGGTGTCCAATATTCTTGTGTTCAGGTTGGCTAGTGTTGCCCAGATGGCTTATTTATTTTGTCAGTGAGATGGGGACTGGAGTGATAGTGCTGAACATGAAGTAGTTGGATTACAAATAGGCACTGTGTATTAATATTTCTAGCAGGGAGAAGCTGGTGATCGGCAAAAGTGCAGTCACTTGTATGACTCGAAACGCAAAATAAGGACAAAATCGAAACGGGTGGAAACAGGATCGAAGGTGTTATATTTGAATGCTGGAAGTATAAGGAATCAGGTAGATGAACGGGTATGATACTGTAGGCATCACTGAATCATGGCTGACAAAGTTAATAAGACAGAGATTAATGTAAAAGATGCATATTTAATGCACAGGGCAGGTAGGAAGACAAAGAGTACAGGTTTATGTTCTTTAGAAAATAATTAGAAAAAGAAGATATTTGATCGGAAGGTGTTGAGTTATTGAGAATAGAGCTAAGGAACAGCAAGGATGCAAACAGCCAGATGAAAGTTGTATACGAATCCACAAAGGACGTGTTCTACAAATACAAAACCAAGATTGAAAATGCATGCCAAAAGGTTAATATGACAATAGTCATGATGAATTTCAATATGCAGTTAGTTTGGCGAATTCAGGCTGACGCTAGATTCCAGGGGCAAGCTTTCTAATTTGCTTACAAAATTGCAATATAGAGAAGCTCCTAGTTAGGTCATGAGAGTATCATCTACTCTGGATTGGGTGAAGTGCAATGATCGGGAATTTATATAGAGCTTAAATTAAAAGATTCGTTTGGGGTAAATGATATTAAGATGACGGAAATCATCCTAGAATTTGAGAAGGAGTAGCTAAAGTCAGATGCATCATTATCACAGAAGTGTAAAGAGAATTACAGGGTCAAGAGAGTACAGATAGACAGAAATGATTGGGAAAAAAAAAGATTGTTAATAGCAATACCAGACTCCAAGGTGTTTTTCATCACTGTTGGTCGTTTAGCCCGTAAGGGGATATCTGACAAAACTGTGGCCTTTGTCCGGGATATGAACAAAATTGGGCGTTCGTCCCGGAGATGAACAAATAAATGTTGGGAGCCATAAGATTTGTTGGGGGCTTGATTGACATGTTGATTTCACTGCCGAAATTCCCGGCCGAATTGTGTGAGTGGAAAACAACAGAAATGGAGTTTGTGATTAGTAGGTTTGTGGCAGAGCCAACCCCTGAGGCGTTGGATGATGCTAGGAGGGATGTACTGTTGGGAATTGCTCTTAGTAATTTATTGCCTTCTTAGTATAGGCGATAGAACAGAACCGTTGGGCTATAGAGACAGTACCGCAAGGGAAAGCTGAAAAAGAAATTAAACAAATCATAAAAGTACAAAAAAAGCAGAGACTCACCCTAGTACCTTTTGCGTCATGATTTAGCAAGAACAACTAGACAAAAGGTTTTTTAGTCTAACTTCCCGAAACCACACGAGCTACTTCGGAGCAACATACCAGAGCCAACCCGAAAAAAGGTGCAGAGAGATGCAACTGTATTCGTTCCATCTTGCGAACTATCTTACAAATTACCCAGGACAACATTCAAAGACCGTTGTCTCAGAAATGCAACGTCCATTATTAAGGACCAGCAGCAGGCAAGATATGCACTTTTCCCACTGTTGCCATATCACCCGTTTCGGATTTGTCCTAAATGCAAAATAAGGGACAGAAAAGCGGGTTGACAGTGCACAAACATTGATGCAAGCCGTGTTAAAAGGAAAAGAAAACAACAAAACGCAAGGCCAAATAGGACTGTTAACTAAGACTCTCAAATGGAAAAGGAAGCCTACTTTTCAGCTGAAAAGGACATCTAAATATAAATCCTTTACTGCTAGTCTTCAGAGTCAGATGAATCAACAGTCCGATTTCTCCGGCATGGCCGAATGCAAACAGGCAGCGAAGCGTTGCTGTGATGTGTCCATGTCTCAACAGACATTACGACGAAAAGAATGGAGTTAAATACTCATACAATGGAATAATAATTAGTTGACAGTTGCATATTCACATACGCTATAGCGGTATCCACTGTACTGCCGAATTCGTGATTTTGACAGAGACCCTCTCTTAAGGCGGAACCTTCGAGGCGACCCAGGCCTGTGTTCGCTGGAAGTCCCAGATCAGTGATTTGACCAAGGCGCCCTTCGCCAGGATCCAAGTACATTCTTCTGGACCATACCTCTCCCTGTTCACTGGTTAATGGACCTTTCCAGGTACCAAGCGAGATCCCAGAAGCTGCAGCACAGAATAGACAAGAGAACCAACTACCGGGTGGAGAAGGTGGCGGGGAAGGAAGCTGGTGGGGTGACTGCGGCCCGCGGACAGCTTGTAACCGCTTGAGCTGGGAAAAAAGGAATATTGAGTATACCTTTAGTGATCTTTGTAGACGCCAACTATAGCAAAACTTGTTGACAGACTTTTCCACAACTAACGGTCCCACATAGAGTGCCAATTTTCGGCTCGCGACTTTTGCAGGAATATCCTTTGATGCCCACTATACGTCATCTCTTGGTTTGAATGACCTTCTCTGTCAATGGAGCCGATGAGCCTCGCGGGAATGTTGTTTCTGGGCGAGCAGCAGAGAAGCTCTGGCTCGACTCCTGGTGTGCTTGAAGAGCTGGATCAGCAGTTCAGCAGCAGAAAATCCTCCGTCAATCTCCTGATCACAGACGAGCGGCAGCTGGAATCCCTTCTGACACTTAAAGGGGGACTTACCAGTGGAGGACGACCGGAGGTTATTGTGGGCGATCTTTGCACAAACCAATTGGGAGCGCCAGTTTTTCTAGTTGGAAGAGTTAAGGCGATGCATTGTTGTCTCCTACTCCAAGTTCACTATCCCAGTCTGGCCATGCATTGGGCATGGGACACAGACGGGAGACTAGCCATAATTCCTACAAGAGTGTATAAAGTCTTCCCAAAGCGCAAAGTGAACTGTGGTCCATGGTCAGTTACCGTGTCTTCAAGAAACCCATGGAGCCTGAACGCATTTTGCAAAGGTCTGGCAGTCTCAGCAGCCGAAAACTGGGGAAAGCAATGAAGTGGGAAGCCTTGGAAAAGTGATCAACAACGACCAAAACGGGTAGTGCTTCCATTAGACGAGGGCAGACCAGTGATTAAATCTGCCGAAAGCCGACACGAAGAGCAGTACGGATTCACATGTGGATTCAACAGACCCGCAGGACGCTGGCGTGATGTTTTGATCCATGCGCAGGTGGGACATGCAGAAACGGCTTCGTGGACACCCTAGTGCATAGATGACTACCAAAACTTTCTCTTCATACACTCCGGTACCCGTTGAATTTCCGGATGTCCAGCCAGACGGCACGAGTGATCACTTTCCCACAGATTGGAACGCACCATAGCATAGGTTCCCCATCCGCTGCTGGATCTGATTCTAGGTCAGCACTCACCTCTGCCACTATTCCCCAGATTACAGTGCAACGCTACAGGATCGAGGAAGAATGGACTCTCGATTGGCATTGTCCTCTGATCGGTCGAAGTGCCAGAAGAGAGAGTGAGTCTTTGTATTTCACACTGCCGGGAAGATGAAATTGAACCCCGTGAAGACGAGGATACACTGGGTTTGACGATAGTTGAGTCTCTTAGCATCCTGAATACAGGAGAGGTACTTGAGATCTGTCCAGACCAAGACTTCATACTCTGACCCCTCCAGCCAGTGCCACCATTCCTCCTGGGCCTACGTGAGTGCCAGAAGTTCCCAGATCCCAAAATTGTAATTCTGCTAGGTCAGAATAAGCGAAGTGTAAGAAGGAGAAAACCATTCAGCCAGCTTTTCTCAGACGACTGCAGAGAGAGGACAGTTCTAATGCCTACATCGGATGCATTTCTCGTCAAGGACTAGCTGGAGTGGGTCTGGGTGTTGCAGTAGCGCAGTAATTGTGAAACGTCGCTTCAGCACTGAAAATGCTTTGTGGCCATTGTCCGTCGAATAAAATACTGCCGAGGTATTATTGTTGAGTGTGTTAATTGGGGTCGCGATAGAGCTATAATTCCTGGTGAAACGGCGATAAAAGGTCGCAAACCTCTTGAAGTGCTGTACCTGTTTTACCGTAGACGGTTTAGGCCACTCTGCAACCGCTGCTATTTTGCTAGGGTTATTTGAGCACGTGATGGAGTAAGTATATAGCCCCACAGAGCCACCAAACTTTTATGGAAATCACATTTTTGAGGCTTGTCGTACAGGCTATTTTCAAGAAACCGTCCGTGAACACTACGTTGATACTCGCCGTTCAACTGATGAGTACATTATCTGATTAGGAATGGTCAGCATGGTTTGGTCAAAGGCAGGTCGTGCCTTACGAGCATGATTGATTTTTTTTTCAGGTTGTGACTGAACACATTGATGAAGGTAGAGCGGTAGATGTACTGTATATGGAATTCAGCAACGCATTTGATAAGATACCCCATTCAAGGTTGTTGTGAAAGTAAGGAGTCATGGGGTTTAAGGGGAACATTGCTTTGGGCATTCAGAACTGGTTTGAACACAGAAGTCAAAGAGTGGTTGCATTCTGCATGGAGGTCGTCCACCAGTGGTGTGCCTCTGAGGTCTGATCAGGGAACCCTGCTCGTCGTGATTTTTATAAATTACCTGGATGAAGAAGTATAAGGATGCGTTTTTAAATTGGCTGATAACACAAAGGTTGAGGAATGGTATGTTGGGCTATCAGAAATTACAGCGGGACATTCATAGGATGCAAAACTGGGCTGAGAAATGGCAGATGGAGGTCAACATAGATAAGTGTGAGTTGGTTCATCTTGGCAGGTCAAATATGACAGAATATCGCATAAATTGTAGGACTCTTGACAGGGTGGATGATCTATAGGGTCCATCGGGCTTTCAAAGCTAATGCGCAGATTGGCCCCATGGTTAAGAAAACATAAGATGCAGTGGCCTTCATCAACGCGTGATTGAGATGGGGAACCGAGGAATAACGTTGCAGCTATGCAGGAACCTGGCCAGAATCCCTCTTGGAGTCCTGCACTCAGTTCTGTTCGCCTCACTGTAGGAAAGATGTATAAATCATAGAAAGAGTGCAGAGGAGATTTAGAAGGACGTTGACTGGATTGGGGAAGATGCCTTATGACAATAGGCTGAGTGAATTCGGCCACCTTTTCCTTGGAGCGGCGAAGGATGAGAGATTACCTGATAGATGTGTATAAGTTGCTGAGAGGCATTGATCGTGTGGATAGTCAAGCCTTTTTCCCAGGGCTGATATGGCTGACACGAGAAAGCACAGTTTCACAGTGCTTGAAAGTAGGTAACAAGATGTCAGAGTAGATGTATATTTTTTTACGTAGCTAGTGGTGAATGCGTGGAATGGGCTGCCGGAGACGGTGGTGGAGGCAGATGAGATAGAGTATTTTACGAGACTCCGGGACAGGTGGGGGGAGCTCAGAAAAACAGAGAGTTATGGGTAACACCGGGTAATTTTGAAGGTAAGGACATGTTCGGCAGATCCTTGTGGGCCGAAAGGCCTGGATTCTGATGTAGGTTTTCAGTGTGTCTATGTAATTTTGTTATGGGACAGGAATAGAGGTAGAAACCCATTCTCTGGCGCGGCTGTGTTTCCTCCTGACACAGGCGCATATGCTCTACTTGCAAAGGCTCTTCCGTCGTCTGGATGCCGGGACGTGAGGGACGAGGAGAGCAAGAGGAACAACAATGCTCAGATGGTGCTAGGAAGTTTGAAACATTCTTTCCCGGTCGTCAACTCGAATAGCCAAAATAATCTGGTCCTGCACACTATCCCACTCGTCCCGGACAGCGATCTGAACCCGGAGCACTGTCAGTCAGTGATGACAGATCTCTCATTGCAACCAATCTCTACTACAAGGGTACATAATTTATATCCTTATGCTCTCACCATTCTTCTGCCTTGGTGCAGGTATAGGAGTCGGTAGGCAACTTGCTGAGCCCGTACTGGAAGACAAACACCCCGCATTAAATCCTGCACGAAATGTCGGAACGACTGGGTTCCGGGGTATCCTTACACCCATAAAGCGTCGAAAAGGCTGAGTGCAGCTCCATCAAGAAGATTGACCATGTACGCCAATTTTCGCGCGTCATCACTTAAACAACGAGGCTGGGATTAGCATATCTGCCTACTTGTGGAAAACTTGGTTTTTGTACGGCCATGGGAGTCAATATGGTCCGGGCGCTGGAGCGGGAGCATTAGTCGCAGAGACTGTTTGGGCAGCAGGGAAGAAAAACGCGAGATATGCCCTAACCCTAACCATAATGCTGAGATGGCCAGAAGCTACTTTTTTGCGTTGGCGAGAACGTTTTTGGCAGTCAGTTGATTTTGGTTGTTCACAGTAAGTTCGTGGAGGTGGCCGTGAGTGCGTCAATTGCAGACTCCTGAGTCCGATTGTCTGCGGTTCTCTGTTTAGCCCATGTGGCTACCGACGATGCCTATTCCTCCAAATGAGACTGGGCTGGTGGTAACAAGATTATCTCCCCTCATTGCCTTCGGAACTTCACTGAGGACAGATTCCACTGTCTGTAGATTGTCTCCTAACGGACCAATGAATCTCAGGGCCAGGTTCAGCAGCTCTCTTTCTCTATCGGGTCCACCATTTTTTGCTCGATAATTCATTTCACCTGGTTCGGTGTTGTCCCAAGTGCAGAGTCAGAGACTCTGAAGCCGGCCGATAGTTCACAGAATTTAATGTGAACAGTGATGAAAGGAAAGAAAACAATAAACGCTATACCCAGCAGGGTATTTAGCGAGCTCTTTCAAACGGAAAACGAAGCTTAAACTGCGGCTGAAAAGAACAAATAAGTTTAAATCGAATATCGCTCTTCAGAGTCACTAGACTTGCCAGTCTAATTTCACAAGCGAAGCGTTGCCGTGCTGTGTGGTAGTCTCGATAAGTACTACAACGTAAAGAATGGAGTTACATAATAACATAATGAAATAATAATTAGCTGTTAATATTCACAAGCGAAATTGCTGTATCTACTGCACTGCCGAATTCATGGTTATGACATACCAACGGGTAGGGGGTAGAAAAACATAAAGTCAGACACAGCGTTTCAGGAATAGTTTCTTCCCATCTGCTATCCGATCCCTAAATGGACATTAAACTTTTGAATACTACCTCACTTTTCTAATATATTTGTGTTTTTGCACAATATTTAAACTTTTGACTACACGCGCATGTTAATTGAATTTCTTATTTATTCATTTTTTTCTTCTTCTACATTATTTATTACTTTGACCTGCTGTAGTTAATTTAACAGGCCGGTTATAATAAATCTGATTCTGATTATGATTCCTTGGGCAATGTACTTGACTGATCCCCGAGGCACGGCTGACGGCTCCGTAAAGGTATGTAACCTCTATATCAATCAGACATTTGCAACGTACACCGAGGCAGCATAAGGTAGTTAACAACATAATGCAGCTTGATATGGTACAGTGACAGAGCAAGTTTAGTTCATATGTATAGAAGTTGCAACGACATGACAGGGAAGTTTGTGAAGTCACGAATTCTACTTGGTTCTCAAGGCGACCATATAACAGGCTTATAACTGTGCATTAGATGCTGTCCTCAAGCATGCTAATATGTGTTTGCAGGCAATTCTGAATTCAACTCGATGAGAATGCGCCAGAGCAAAAATGTCATTATTTCCTTGGCTGTTTCAATTAAGCAGCAAAATGTGCACAATGCCTCCTGAAGGAGAAGCTGGATTCCGTGATGAGTTAATAACAAAGAGGGCATACGATTTTGTTTTCTCTTAATGAGGTCGTAGTGGAGCGGGTGGAGTTTTCTTGCACGTTCAGTCTGCCTGGTTAGATCAGAAGAAGCAATGAGTGACGTTCAAAGCTATGAAGCTGAAGCTCTCAAGACTTATAAGAGAGATAACGTGCATTTTCCTCTTCCTGAAGTCAACAACCAGGTCTTATAATTACTTAATGCTGAAGGAAAGTTTTTTTGTTAGGATAATGCTCTCTAAGCTCTCTGACCACTGCCTTTACATGGAGTCATTGTAAATGGTGATGCAGTGCACCAAGGTGGTTTCCTCTGCAAACGTCTAACTAGAGTTACAGCAGGCGATGCCCACTCGTACGCAAGAGTAAAGGGAGTTGGTTAAGAGGCCAAGGAAGCAGCCTGTGGAACAACAGCACTTATATTAATCGATGTGCAATCGTCTGTACTTTTAATAGAACACTGATGCTCAATATTAGACTCCTGCTCTAGTTTCTCACATGTCCTTGTTGAGGGCGGTTTTCAACTCTGTTGAACTGCTTGTCTCGTTTGAATTTATTAGGATGCCTGTTATTCTGTTAGTCAGCCAAGAGACTGCAGATGCCAGAATTACGATCGGTTATTACGTTGATCATAATGAAGGGTCTCGGCCCGATACGTCCAGTGTACTGTTTTGTATTGATGCTGCCTTGCTTGCTGAATTCCTCCGGAATTTCTGTGAGTAGCTTCGATTTCCAGCATTGGTAGCTTCTCTCTTACTTGTTGTGTGGATTCCGTTGCTTTACAGGACAATGAAACTCACTGCAACATGTAGTTTTTAAGTTCACTTTCGGTCTTTCCATTGACTAAATATGAAACTTCAAGTTTTATGAAGCTCAAGTTGCATGTAAAGATGGTTTCAGTTAGTCGTGATGGAACCAGGTGACTAATGATTGAATACCAGGTTTCAGTTAATCGAATTGCGAAACCTTCATACTCCAGAGATACATTCTTATTTTGCTGACAGTGCATTTACCTGCATCCATTACATCAAGATATTATTATCTATGAATTCCCCCTGGTGTTAACCAGATGCGCCTACATCAATTCATGTACCTGTCTTACACCATATCAGCATCGGAGTCTTAATACATTACAATAATTGCCGCAGTTCTAAACTGCTTTGGGATCTCTTAGGATCCGGTTAAAGACAATATAAATCCAAGTACTTTCCTCTTCTTCTGACAGATCCCTGCAGCACGGCAATGTTTCCGCTTCTGTTTTTGCTTTTTCTCGGCGCTATGCCAGAAATGCACGGAATCGTCTGCAAACGTCGAACAAAAGCCACTTCGCCTGATTTGTCCAAGGATGGAGATGTCATCATCGGTGGAATATTCAATATACATTTGGATGTGATTAACGACTTTCATTCATTTACCTCTACTCCGAAAAACACTGTGTGTAAAAGGTATGTATCTCTATTGAAGACCAGAACTTTTCCATCCCTATTTCTAATAGTTATTGTTTTCACCCTTTGAGTAGTCCTTTCAATTCGAGAACTAATTAATTTCCGAAAACTCTCTGTTCTGTTCTTGTTGTCCTTTACTGTTCCTATTTCAGAATGCGGGATAGTAATTATATCTGTTTTCTTTTTTATCGACGAGAAATTGTTGTTTTAACTTTCACTGAAGACTCTTGTTTACACGTGTATATATGTGTGTATCATCAGCACTTTGAATTCCGTGATTAAAAGGGCATAAAGATTATGGATTGAATGAAATGGCAATCATGTTATAATTTTCTGTCACAGAGATTCTAGTAATCCACGGTATATATTATGTGGCCGGCGGTGCATCCTCACAAATGGACTTGATGCGGTGCATGATTTTGAACTCGATAATCAATTGAACGGTGTCTCTCATGCGTGTGCTTAATGCAAGATATATGCAGTAGTCGTTTTTGCATCAATTACACATTGACAACTGTGATGCTGCGCATAGTACTCTTGGCTTTTCCATATGAGATGTTTCAGTATTTATCAATTCAGACAGCAACTATACAGTGGAATAAACGGTCGAAGTTTGGGGTTTAGACAATAATCAGAACTGTAAAGAAAGGGGCAGAAGCCTGAATAAAAAGGTGGTGGAGAGGAAATGGAGCACCAGCTGACACGTGATAAGGAAGGTGGGTGGTTGACAAGAATAGAAGATGCAATCGTTTGGAAAATCTCTGGGTTGGTGAAGACCTTGATTACGTCGGTAGCTTTACTGAGGCTGCCAGAACTGTTCCCATGCAGCATCTTTCGGTCTCCGATTGATACTTCCTCTGATGCGTGAATAAATATTGCTGAGTATAAAAGGGAAAACTCCGGTTCGTGTCAGTTTCTTCACACCATTTACATGAAAGTTCCTCTATCTTCTTCAGTACTCAGACAGCAGACTTTTTCGAGCATGTTATTGTTACAAAGATTACCTCTAAATAATAATCCTCAGATAGACGCAAAGAGAATACGTATTTACTGACAAGTACTACTATGATTTCAATTAAAAAGCACAAATGAACTTTTGTGACCACACATACAAAGTTCCTGTGACCCTCCATGAACAGTCAAATTAGGTAAAGGTAATACATGGGAAAAGGGAGTCGACGATGGCCAAACATTCCTCATTGTCCAGATTTAATCTCCAGGTGTGCGACTTGGAGTCCTCCATAACCGGAATGATGGCCCGCCGGAGTTGCGTTCTCTGAGGTTCAAAAGCCCTCTATTTTTACGTTGTATCAGGTCAATTTATGACGTTTCAATTTCGATGGCTCAATATTATTTAACAGATATGTCCCAGTTTCAATTAGATCTAGCTATAATTATCCACGTAGTTGTAAACTGGGCCGTGTGCAGCAAGAAATTTCGAGCCCTCCTCTGCAGTGTTTGTTTTATCCTGCTTATTTTAAATTCGAGCATATGTACTATCTTGAGCTGGAAGCCGATAAAATACGATCAATCAGGTCAGTGCTGTTTACACTCTTTTTCGATAACTTGAAACTTAAGTAAACTGTTACAAATTAAAACCTTCAGAATTCAAGATTTAGGCTGTTTATTGTTATTTCCTGATGGATTATGAATATGAAGACTTCTTTCACGAGAACCTATTCTTATCCCTCAGTTTTGAGTTTCCATTCTTCCAACGGGCGCAAACGATGATATTTGCCATTGAAGAAATAAACCAGAATGAGAATCTCCTCCCGGGAATGACACTTGGATATCATATCCACGATGACTGTTCATCCTCCGCGTTCGCTTCGAAAGCAGCGTTTGCTTTGATCAACGGAGAAGAAGAATCAGCTGAATACACTGAATGTAGAGGTTCCTCCAATGTCGCTGCTATTGTTGGCTGTGGTCCATCTACAAATTCCATCGTAACCGCAAGGACAATTGGATCCTTCGGAATTCCCCTGGTAATGTTTAAAGAATTGACGATGGCAGTACCAATTTCCCATTCAACACTAACACATAATTATGATTCTGTGTTTAGCTGAGTTCAGATAGAGGTGTCCAAACTTAAAATGCCAACATAATAATGAAAGATGCGTCGTTTCTTGGGATTTTGTGTTAGTTGAATTATCCCATGTTTATGCGTTTTTTATACCAGCTGTAAAATTTCGTTGTAAAAGACAATAAATCATAAAAACCAGGGGTATTCCCTTCTTCCTATGTTTTCTGAAGAAATAATTAAACTATAAATTAAATTACTAATTAAACTAATTCCATGCCCATACCCTCCGTACAAAGTGCATTCATGTGTCCATCGAGGAACCTCCAAATGCTCTGTCTTGTTTATCCGCTCGCGTCACCAAGCACCACATTGCAGGCACCGAAACCTGCATGTGTGAAAAACGAAATTTCTGGCACATCATCTTTCATCTTTTCTGTGCCATACCTTAAACGCTTGCACTATGGTAGGAAATAAGTAAACATAATAAAATAAAAACACAGGCTCTCTATTCTGACTATACCTCGCAGACTCTGATAAGCTTATCAGATATCCTTTCATACTGCACAGCACTCCGGGAACCATCCCAGCCTTCTCGAAACTATTCTCATAGCGTATGTCCTTTAATCCTGTCAACAAAAAGGTAATAGGTATGCATTGCATGCATCATTGTATTAGCATGCTGTTTCAAGGTGTTATATGTGCTGTATATTATTCATAAATCATATTCAATAATGCAATTATGTACAAATAGAAATATGCACGTTGAAATGCTGGTGATATATGAATCCTTGTCATTTAAAAGCTGGAACCTGGTATTCATCTATTTACTTCCTTCTCTACAGGTGAGTTATTCATCCACCTGCTCCTGTCTCAGCGATAAGAAAGAATACCCGACGTTTTTTCGAACGAGCCCCAGCGACTATTATCAGTCCAAAATTCTCGCTGAGCTGGTGAAAACATTCGGCTGGACTTGGATCGGCACTATTAGAAGTAACACCGATTACGGAATTTTTGGAATGCAAGGATTTGTCAAACATGTGGAAACGTTTGGGGTTTGCATTGCCTACTCTGAGTCATTTTACAGGTCTGATCCGCCAGAGAAAATCAGCAAAATTGTTCAGGTGATCAAGGAGTCGTCCACTAAAGTAGTGGTGGCCTTTGCTCACGCTGCAGATATGCGGATCTTATTGAACGAAATGTTGCGTGAAAATGTAACTGGTATACAATGGATTGGAAGTGAGGCGTGGGTGTCAGAAAATCTTCTGCCCCCTGAAGAAAGTGTAATTTATCTCGCAGGAACAGTAGGGCTGGCTACTCGAAGGGCAGCGATAGATGGTCTCAGGGATTATCTTCATAATGTCCATCCGGCCAGATTTCCCGGCAATATTTTGGTGGAGGAGTTTTGGGAAACTTTATTCAACTGCTCTTTTGCAACAAGCAATAAAACATACATGGAAAGTTTCATGGATCAAGTACAGCATTGCACTGGAAACGAACAAATAGAAGAGATTGAAAGTGACTACCTTCCAGCGATAACGGAAGGGAGGTCTTACCACGTGTATAAAGCGGTCTACAGTGTTGCTTACGCACTCCATAATCTGTTAACCTGTGTAGAAGGTCATGGGCCTTTTATGAATAACACATGCGCTCATATTTCAAATTTCGAGCCGTGGCAGGTAGGCTTGAACTTCCTTTATAAAACCAAACAACTAAATGACCACGCGGGCGGCTTGAAGCTTATATTATGTACTATTTCCATGTGCAGCTAAATTACAGGCGATTACTTTGGTAATGAAGTGTTTTTTTGTGGTTAGTCTTAGTTTTCTGTAGTTGGTTTCAAATGTTCAGCAGGTCGATCTGTAATTAATTAGGGCATTGAGTCATTAATGTTTAGAGGAGCAATGTCGCCAAACAGATAGATTGTTTCGATAATTTGCAGATAACGTTAGATGAAAGATGCATATTGAGAAGATTATTGGTGGAACTCTCCCTCTTTCTGTATTGTAGGTCCGTGTGGACTGTGTTCCACTCTGTCGGGTTGCGGTGAGAGGGCAATATCTAAAAGACTGAACATCGAAAAGAACTACTTTCCCTTGAGTTTGCAGTAGCACTCTTGCCTGCAAACGATGTTTAGGTCTTCACCCTGTATTATCAGCACCTGGATTCTTATTCAGTAAGCTAGCCAAGAATATACACGAGGATAGTAAAAGCTTATTTAGGTATGTGAAGAGGAAAAAAATAATTAACACCAAAGTTGGGCCGCTGAAGATAGAAACGGGTGAATATATAATGGGGAACAAGGAAATGGCAGACGAGTTGAATAGGTACTTTGGATCTGCCGTCACTAGGGAGGACACAGAAAATCTCCCAGATGTAATAGTGGTCAGAGGACCTAAGGTAATGGAGGAACTGAAGGAAATTCACATTAGGCAGAAAATGGTGTTGGGTAGACTGATGGGATGGAAGGCCAGTAAATCCCCAAGGCCTAATGGTCTGCATTCCAGGGTACTTAATAAGGTGGCTCTAGAAATCGTGGAAGCATTAGTAATCATTTTCCAATGTTCTATAGATTCAGTATCAGTTCCTGAGGAGTGGAGGATAGCTAATGTTATCCCACTTTTTAAGAAAGGAGTGAGAGAGAAAACAGGGAATTATATTCCAGTTACCCTGATATCAGTGGTGGAGAAAATGCTGGTCAATTATGAAATAACAGCACATTTGGATAGCAGTAATAGGAACGGTCCGAGTCAGCATGGATTTACGAAGGGGAAATCGTGCTTGACTAACCTTCTGGAATTTTCTGAGGATGTAACAATGAAAATGGACAAGGGAAAGCCAGTGGATGTAGTGTACCTGGACATTCAGAAAGCTTTTCATAAGGTTCCACATAGGACATTAGCGGCCAAAATTAAAACACATGGTATTGGGAGTAGGGTACACACAGGGATAGAAAATTGGTTGGCAGACAGGAAACAAAAGGTAGGAATTAACGGGTCCTTTTCCAGAATGGCAGGCAGTGACTAGAGGGGTACCACAATGCGCGGTGAAGGGACCGCAGCTATTTACAATATACATTAATCATTTAGATGAAGGGATTAGAAGTAACATTAGCAAATTTGCAGATGACACAAAGCTGGGTAGTAGTTTTAAATATGAGGAGGATGTTAGAAGAACGCAGGGTGACTTGGACAGGTTGAATGAGTGGGCAGATGCATGGCAGATGCAGTTTAATGTGGATAAATGTGAGGTTATCCACTTTGGTGGCAAGAACAGGAAGGCAGATTACTATCTAAATGGAGTCAAGTTAGGAAAAGGAGAAGTACAACTAGATCTAGGTGTTCTTATGCATCAGTCACTGAAAGCATGCATGCAGGTACAGCAGGCAGTGAAGAAAGCTAATGGCATGTTGGCCTTCATAACAAGGGGAACGGAGTATAGGTGCAAAGAGGTCCTTCTGCAGTTGTACAGGGCCCTGGTGAGACTACACCTGGAGTATTGTGTTCAGTTTTGGTCTCCAAATTTGAGGAAGGACATTCTTGCTATTGTGGGAGTGCAGCGTAGGTTGGCAGGATGGCGGGACTGTCATATGTTGAAAGATTGGAGCGACTGGGCTTGTATTCATTGGAATTTAGAAGGATGAGAGGCGATCTGATTGAAACATATAAGATTGTTAAGGGATTGGACACGCTAGAGGCAGGAAAATGTTCCCGATGTTGGGGGAGTCCAGAACCAGAGGTCACAGTTTAAGCATAAGGGGTAGGCCATTCACAACGGAGTTGAGGAAAAACTTTTTCACCCAGAGAGTTGTGGATCTATGGAATGTTCTGAATCAGAAAGCAGTGGAGGCCAATCCTCCGGATGCTTTCAAGAAAGAGTTAGACAGAGCTCATAAAGATAGCGGAGTCAAGGGATATGGGGAGAAGGAAGGAACGGGGTACAGACTATGGATGATCAGCCATGATCACATTGAATGGCGGTGCTGACTCTAAGGGCCTAATGGCATAGTCCTTCACCTATTGTCTATTGTTTATTATAACGATAATGAGATAACCACTACAACCATATTACTCCACCCCCTCGCTCACGGCAGAAATATGTGAAACAGAACAGATTCACTTGATGCTGGAAATCAAGAAGAGCAGAAACAGAAAATGCTGAGGAATCTTAGTAGTTAGTTATCAGCTGGGAAGGTCGACATTTCGGTCCGAGACATTTCACCAGATTTTGCTGACACTGCCATAACATCAAGACCGAGTACAGCACCAAATTCCGGAGGAATTCAACGACTCCAGCAGAATACGTCAAGAGAAGTTGACAATTGATTAAATTACAACATACATATTTTATGCCAGATTTGAGCACCTGTAGTCTCCAATGAAGTAATTGTCCTTAAACATTTCAATCATAAACATATAGATTTATCGAGTCATAGATTACTACAGCACAGAACCATGTTATTATCCATTTCTAATGCACACCATGCTCTTACTCTGTCCTGTCTCATCGAAGGACATCTGGATACGTTGCATTCTATGCAGTTATCCGAACTTCTCTGAAATGTTGCAAGTGGCACTGGATCCAGCTATTTCGCTGCCCGTTCGTTCCACCACCATAATTCCTTCTGATTGAAAACATTCCCATTCAGGTTCGCCGAAAACTTTTCACTCGTACTTCATGACTTCTAGACTCAGTTGGAAATAGCCTGTTTTCCTTTTTCCTATCCTATACGCCTTATCATACGTATATCATCCAGCTAGTATCAAAAGAGACACACGACAAGATATCCGTTTTATCAGATCAATTACGTTGCTTCTCCCTGTATTTAGTGTCTCACAATTTTACCTTCCTCCACTTTTGTACTTTCTGATCTAGTGCTCTGATTTCGCATCCCACTACCAACAAGTTTAAACCCCTCGTTCGTGCTTCTCTGGAAGGTATAAATGTGAAGTACTGTGCCTTGCAAGGTCAGCTTTGAAGAGACAGTACCTGTAAAGGACAATGATGTAAACAGTGTTCAAGGATCATGCGACTCCAGTTCATCGCTCCCTGAAAATGGGGATGCAGGTTGAAGAATTGCTTAAGATGGCATATAACACCCTTTCTTTATTAGTTGAGCCACTGAGTTATACACTCAGTAAGTTATGAGTCAGTGACTCTCTTTGGTCTGAATCTGTAGATTTCATAGTACTTCTCGCCCTATTATCGGAAGGATATTGAAGCATTATAATGCTTGCAGAGGAATTCTACTAAGCTGTTCCCTGGGTAAGGGGGCATTGCGATTTTTGTTTGGAAAAATGAGGGTTGTCGTCTCTGCAGTGACGGAGGCTAAGAGAAAAAAATAGGTGTTTTATTAGATAGAATGATGTGTTCCTGGACTGCGCTGCTCAGGCAGTTCTTGGAGGCAATTTTATAGAGTTTCAAACCGTAAGTGGGCACATGAATGCGAAAAAATTGGAATAGTACAGGCAGTGAGTATCCAGGGGAGATTTCTTTAGGTAGCCGCTGGCTACTAATTTAAGTGATTTGGTATAGCATTTTGGGCCCAGGTACCTGTTCCTACGCTGCACTCTGCAATGGTTAATGTTTGGAGACATTAAGACCAAAAGATAATGTGGCAAAAGTAAGCCATTCACTCATCGAGTCTGCTCCGCCATTCAGTCATGGGCTGATCAAATTCTTCCAGTCAACCCCATCCCCTGCCTTCTCCCAATGGCGTTTTATGACATGGCTTATTAAGAACCTATCTAGCTGTGCCTTAAATACACCCAATGATTTGGCCTCCACAGCCGCTCGTGTCAACAAATTCCATAGAATTGCCAGCTTCGCTCAATAGTAATTTCTCCTTTTATCAGTTTTAAATGGACGTCTATCAATCCTGAAGAAATACCTTCTTGTTGTAGACTCCCTTAACATGGGAAATAATTTTGTCATATCTAATCTGCTCAGGCCTTCTAACATTCGGAATTTTTCTATGAGATCCTCTACAGTGATTACAGCCCAAGAGCTGTTAAGCGTTCCTCATACAGTATCCCTTTCATTCCTGGAAACTTTTTCGTGAATCTTCTCTGAACCCTTTCCGATATCAGCATGACTTCTCTAAAATAAGGAGCCCAGAGCTGCATGCAATAATTCAAGTGTAGTATCAGTAGTGCCATATAAAGCCTCAACAGCACATCCTTAGTCTTATATTATATACCTCAGGAAATGACTGCCAACGTTATAATCACCTTCTCAGCCCATTTAACCTGGAGGTTCAACTTCAGGGTATCCTGTACAAAAACTTCCAATTCTCTTTGCATCTCCGCATTTTGAATTCTCTCCTTGTCTAAATAACATTCTGCCCGTTTGTTGCTTCCACCAATGTCCCTGACCATTCGGACACTGTATTACATTTGTCTCTTCTTTGCCGATTCACCTGAACTATCTACGTCTCACTGCAGACTTTCTGTTTACTCAACACGACCCATTCCTCCAACTATATTTGTATCATTGGCCAATTTAGCCACAAATCTATTGCTCCCACTGTAAAAGTCTTGTGTTAAAAACAGCGGTCCCAACATAGACGCCTGTGGAATTCCACTGTTAACCTGCAGCCAGCCAGAATGAGATTCTCTTTACTCCCACACTCTTTTTTTCCCGATCAGCCAATGCTAAACCCATACAAGTAAATTCCCTGTAATTCCGTGGGCTTTCAGCTTTCAGCCTCATATGCGGCACTTTGACAAAGGACTTCTTAAAATCCGAGTGCAGCACATTTACTGCAACTCGTTTGTTTATCTTGCATGCCAGTTCCTCAAGGATTTACCAATCCTTTAACTTCTCACTAGCTTTGGCTTCCTGTATGCCCTCTCTTTTGCTTTTACTTTAGATCTGACATTACTTGTTAGACACGGTAGTGTCCTTCTTTCACTGGAAACTTCCTCATTTGGAATATTTTTGTCTTGTGTTTCCCTTATTTTTCGAAGAAAGTGGATTCATTATTGCTTTATAGTCTTTCCTGCGAATATCCCTTTCCAGTCAATTTTGGCCAGATACCCTTTCATGCCATTGAAAATACCTGTATTCCAGTGAAATACCAAGACATTGTAATTTCGCTTCTCCTTCTCAAATTTCAAAGTGAACTCGATCACATCGTGATCACTCTTTCCTAACAGTTCCTTAACCGTAATTTATTTTATCAACTCCCGGTCAATGCACAACACCCAAACCAGCACAGCCGATCCGCTAGTGGATCAACATCATCTGTTCTAAAAAGCCATCCATTGGACATTCTACAAATTTTCTCTCTTGAGGTTCAATGCTGGCCGAGTTTTCCGAATCAACTTTCAAGTTAAAATCCCCAACGATTATGATGGCATTGGTTCCATATCCCGTTGCATCCGGTTCCCATGCCCCTGCAAATCTAGATTAAACCCTCCCTAAGTGCTCTATTAAAATTGCACTCTATGATATCGGACTGTCTTGGTTCAAGTGTAACCGATCATTTTTTTACAGGTCGTACCTCCCACAGAAAGGGCCCCATTGATCCAGGAACCAGAAACATTGATCATGGTATTCTTGCACTCATTAGCATGTGGAACAGAGAGCAATCCTGAGATTACTACCTGGAGGTCCTACTTTGCAATTTCTTACCCAACTCCCTGGATACCTTCGGCAGGATCTCCTCCCTTTTTATCAACGTTTACCAAGACATTTAGCTGTTTACCCTCTCCATGCACCCGATAAGAGACATCCGGTACCCTGGCATTTGAGAGGCAACACTCCATGCAGATATCTGTATCTGGGTGAAAGAAACTCCTGTCTGTTACCCTCACACTGGAATCCCCTATGACTCCCAGTCCTTATCTTCTGCTCTTCTTTTTGCTCCACGGAACCAGGCTGAGCGCCGGAGGATCAACGGTCCGGTCTGCCCCCTCACCAGCACCCAAAACGTGATAACGGTTACTGAGAGGGATGGCCACAGGGGTGCTCTCTACTATCTGAGCATTTTCCTTCCCTTCCCTGAAATTCACCTACTTGTCAAAGTCCTGCCGCCTCGGGGTAACTATCTCCATGAATCTCCTATCTACCACCTACTCTCTTTATTTCATAAGATGTAGATCATCAGCCCAAAGGCCCATATCCCTAACACGGTCTGTCAGGAGTTGCATCTCTGTGCACCTGGCGCAGAGTTGGCCATCTGAGAGACTGGAACATTATGATTCCCACATCTGACACCCAGAACAAAGTATTAACGCTACATCGAAAGGTGCAAGGTGCAAGTCCACTTATACACGTACTGTGTCAAAGACCGAATGACCTAAAGCACGACCGTTCTGAATCCGACCACTCTGTCGATTACAGCTCCGCTAGACAGTGTCTCCCTTTTATGCCTGAAACATAGCTGCCCTCCATCACATGGTTGGTGCCCTGGTTATAGCCAACTCCCGCGAAGCTTTTTCCTTTTAAACTTCACTCCCAGACAGGTGCGCCACCTCCTCTCTCGTAGCTGTCCAACTGATAATTGGGGTGCCTGTTATACCAGAACTCCCTCGAAACTTTCCCCTTTTAAACTTCCGTCCAGGCTCTACCACTTATGAGTCTCCAATTTTTCTGCTGCAGTCCATTAAAAAACTGTCCTAATCGATTCAACCTTTCCTTTTTCTCGGTCATCAAGCCCTTGCAACATCTTTGAAAGTTGTCCTTGTCTCCTTCAATCTTACTGATATCTGACCAGCAGCAAGGTACCCAGACAAGGACGCAATATTTCAAATGTATCCATTGCAAAGTCTTAAGCATAGCATACAACTCCTTTTCTCGTTATTTAGATTATGAAAACAAAACTTAGGGTGAATTTGAACATCTGTTTCGTTACACTGAATCCACGCCACCGTTAAACACGTCTCCTTACAATATTCTTTTTTCAGTTGCTGCACTACATCCGCACAGTGAATTTCACAGCAAAGACGGGAGAAACCGTGTATTTTGACGAAAATGGTGACCCAGTTCCAAGATACGAATTCGTGAACTTACAGACGAATTTGAATGGTATAGTTGAGATTGTAAACGTTGGATATTACGATGGTTCGGCACCGCCAGGTAGTGAACTGAAGATGAAAAATTATGACATCGTGTGGAGCACGACTGAAAAGACGGTAGAGTCCTTCTTTTATTAGGGAAAATAGCTGCATGCCTTGGATATGGATGATATTGAAGATACAGCTGTATATGCCAGCCAACGCTGCAGATTAGTGAATATAACGCGCAGTTTCCAGGGTTCAGATCTGTATTTTCAGCAGGTTAGAAGAACGAGAGATTCTGTTTTTGAAACGATAAAATATTCATGAGTAGATGTTGATATCCTTTGAGGAATAGGACCGTCTCAAACAAGAGTGCGCAGTCACGAGATAAGAGGCTGATCACTTCAAGCTGAGAAATAGAAATTTATTATCTGAGATATTAGGGAGTCTCAAAGAATCTCTTCTCCCAACGGTGCTGCAGACTGAAGGAAGAAACGGCTCAAAGGCCGAGCGGCCTGCTATAGCATCATTCTGTATTTCTGTGACTCTACCATCTATTTTCCTTCCCACAGAAATATTTACTAATGCAGAAAACACTTGACTAACACCAAGCTGACTTTAGTATTCATGTCTAAACACTTTAGTAGAATTAGAATGTATGACATATTCTACGCTTCTAAGATGGTCGTAGATCCATTGGGAATCAATAAGATCCGATGTTCGGGTAGAAACAGGAATATAAAGCATTTAAACGTATGGTTCAGAAGCTGGTTGAACGGCCAGGGCCTTAGCTTCGGGAATCATTGTGATCTCTTCTGGTAGGAGTAAATCCTCTATCCTCTACAACAGTGATAGGTTGAACCTGATAGATAGGATTGGCAGTACACTCATGGAGGGTTTGTTACAGCTGTTTATGAAGGCTTAGGCTATTGGGGCAGGGAGATGGAAAACCGATTCAAGGGTCTCAGGAAAGAGTGAATGGTACAAAGTAAACATATATATCGAGATCAAAGACTGTCAAGAATGGTCGGTGATAGGACAAAATTGCAGTCATCACAGTTAACGCCAGCATATTATGAATGCAGAATCAAAAGCGGAAGCATATATTGGACTCAAAGTGTTGTGAATCAATCTACGGATTATAAGAAATAAGAATGATGAATCGTGGCTGAAGACTGGTTATAGTTGAGAGCTGGATTTCCAGGGTTACACATTGTATCGGCGGAATAAGTAGGTGGGAAGTTGGGTTTGTGTGCTCCTGCTGGTAAAGAAAGATATCAAATCAGTGAAAAGATTTTTCATCGTATCGGAAGACGTTGAATCCTTATGGGATGAGTTAATAAACTACAAGTGTAAAAGAGTCTTGATGCAGTTATATAGAGGCCTGCAAGCAATAACCGGGATGTGGAATACAGATTAACAATGGAAATAGAACTGCGTGTCAAAAAGAAAAACATTATGATATTCACTGGAGATATTGACATGAAAATCGGTTGGGGAACTCTGGTTGGTAAAAGATCGCAAGTGAGTTGAATGCCTCCGGGATGGCTTTTTCGAACAATTTGTATTTGAGCCTGGTAGAGGATCAACTACTCCGGATTGGGCATAATGTAAGGAAGCGGGAAAGATTGTGGAGATTAAGGTGAATTAATATTTTACAATATGATGGAATTCAGGATAAATTTGATAGGGAGAAAGTAAAGTCTGACGTAGCAGTATTTCACTGGAGTGAAGGAAATTACAGTTGTCAAAGTAGGGTTGACAGCAGACGAGAAATATCTTCAGTTCTGGGAAAAATTAGGAAGTTCCAGGCTGCATGTATTGGAAAAGCAAACTAATGGTCACACTGCAAAACAGTACAATCGTGGCTAATAAAGGAAGTCAAAGCTGATGTAAAAGTGAAATAGAGGGCATACAGCAAAACAAAAAAAAAGCGGGAAGATGGAAGATTGGGAAGTCATTAAAACATACAGAAAGCAACTAAAATTATAATTAGGTGGAAACAATGAAATATGAAAGCTAGGTAACAAATAACAAGGTACGTTGAGATGGAAGATAGAATAAATCAGTATTTTACATTTGTGTTCACTGTGCAAGCCACTAGCAGAGTGCCATTATTGAAGGTGTGATGGAAGACACGTGAGTATAATTACTATTACCAGGTAAAATGCTTTCAAAATGCTGAAAGAACTAAAGTTGCGTAAGTTATCAGCAGTAGATGAACTGCACATCAGAGATCTGAAAGTCTCTGAGATAGAGGTAGAGATTGCAATGGCATTAGTAATTGTCTCCTAGACAACATTAGACCCTGTTAATGGGAAATTACAAAAGGCACTCCACTCTTTTAGAAAGGAGGGTGGCTGCATAAAAGAAATTCTAGTCCAGTTAGCACACATGAGGCTGTTCACAATATTAAGAGCTCATGGTATTACAGGAAAATTGCTGGAATGGTTAGAGCATTGCTGATAGGTACGAGACAGCAAGTTGGAACAAAATGACACTTTTCGTGCTGGCTGGCAGTAAAGAACTGTGTTCCGCAGGGGACGGTGTGAGTGCCACTTCTTTTTATTCTGTATATCATTATGTTATATGATTGAATAGGTTACATTTTGTGATAAGTTTGCAGGTGATACGAAGATAGATGGAGCAGCAAGTGCTGGATGAGCAAGCAGGAAGGCTGCAGAGAGAGCTAGACGGATAGGCAGAATGAGCAAGAAACTGCATAATGAAATACAAGGTGGAAAATTCATGGCCATTCCATGCCACTGAAGAAATAAAGGTGCAAATAAATGTGCAAATTATTTTCTAACCGTAGAGAAAATAGAAAAACATCTGAGATACGAAGAGATTTGGCAGTATTTGTCTAGAACACACTTCAGGTTAACCAAAAGTAGGAGTCGGTGATTAGGTGGCAAAAGCAATGTTAGCATTCATTTAAAGAGGTATTGTATATCAGAGCAGTGAAATGATGCAGTCGAAATGTTAGACACTGAGGTGGCGTTACTTAGTGTACTGTGATCAGTTTGCGATCCTTATCCAAGAAAAGAAGTGTTGGCATTGGAGAGGGTTTAGCGGGCGTTCAGAAGTATAAACCAAGGAATGTTTGCTGGTTCTGGACCTGTAATTACTCAAATTTGGGAGGATAACGAGGATCTGATTGAAAGCTTTAGAATTTTGAAAGTTTTAGACAGATTAGATACGGAACGGATGTTTCCCTTGGTGGGTGAGCCTAGGACAAGGGAACACAGCCTCAGGTTTGTTGCTCAGCCATTTAGAACAGAGATGAAGAGATATTTCATTCCCCAGAGGGAAATTAATTTGTGGTATTTGTTCCCAAGTGGCAGTTTTCAAGACCGGATATTTCGATATATCTAAGGTAGAGCTTAACTGGTTCCTCATTTTCCCCGTCCTCGAAGGTGACGGGGAGAATGCCGGAGTGTGAGGCTGAGGAGTTGAGAAAAGGAACTGGTATGATTGAAGAGCGGAGCAAAGCAGATTGGTCAAATTGACTCATCCTGCTCCTGTATTTTGGTTAATATGGTCTTACTTAATTGCTGCACCGAAGCATTGGTGATTTGGAATTTCAGAATCCATCCTCTCCCTTGGGAGGTATAACTCACCTATTGCTCATCTCGCGAAGCAGCCATTTTAGCTAACCCCGTTTATTGCTTCACATTTCACATATTTCGTATTCTTTATAAATAATATAGTTCAACATTCATTAACATCTATTTTTCTCCCCCTTATAAAGTTGAATTAAAACTATTAATCAGCTATTCCTCATGCTTAACGGGTGTATTTATATGTCCAATGGATGCTGTCTGAATGTTTCCCATTGTTTCAGATCCCACGAGCAGTTTGCTCTGAACCTTGCCTGCCGGGCACAAGAAAAGTAAGCCGGAAAGGGCAGCCGATATGTTGTTTTGACTGCGCAGAATGCGCCGCTGGTGAAATCAGCAACGTCACTGGTAAGTGCACGACGTACAACATAATTCATGTCACCGGCATAGCAGTTGAAGCTGCGAGCATATCCAACCTCCTGAGAGAGCACAAAGCGCACAAACTTCATATAGTCTCTGGGCACATTCGATAGAATCATAAGAGGTCACTAACGCCTTTATATTCTGTGCATTCTGAGGGAGCTCTACTATGAACATCTATGATCACATCTTTGTACAGATGTGCAGCCGTTGCTTTACAGCCTGGTACAAAAACAGCACGCCGGCGGAAAGGAAACGCTACAAGATGTAATCAAAACCACAATTCGCAACAGCGGTTTGAAGCTGGCCTCCATCAACGACACTTGCACATACAACAAGGAGTAATAAAGGGCTATTAACATGAAGAATGGTACTACTCACCTTGTGAATGGCTTGTCTGTACTACTCTCATCAATCACGGTACTGAGTATCTTCCGCTCTGGATTTTTATCTTGGCTATGTGCAGTGACCGCGCCGTCACTACCACACTCAAAAGCAATTATTTTCCCGCTCAATAAATCTGTTCAACACCTCTACGCACTAACCTAACAATCCACATTGCTCAACCTACGACGTTATAATTTCCTACCATTTAAAATTTATTATTGTGTTATGTATTATATACGTTTCCATGCTGCATCAGTTTTTTTTCATACACCTGTGTACGTGTATACCAGAATTGAAGTTAGCCCATCTTGAATCTTATGAATCTTGAACAAAAATGTGGTCATACCAAATTTCGTATCATTTTCTTTTCAGATTCCACGGAATGCATACAGTGCCCTTCAGTGTACTGGTCCAATCATGCAAAAACGCAATGTGTTCTCAAAAGAGTTGAGTTTCTTTCCTTTGGAGAAGTTCTGGGGTTTGTATTAGTGGCGCTTGCTATAGTGGGAGTGTGTTTTACTTTGGGCACCGCTGTCATTTTCTACCGGAATCGAGAAACTCCCGTGGTCAAAGCGAACAACTCGGAGCTCAGCTTTCTACTCCTCTTCGCACTCCTGCTTTGCTTCATTTGCTCACTCGCGTTCATTGGAGAACCTACCGAATGGTCTTGCATGTTGCGCCGCACGGCTTTCGGGATTGTGTTCGTTCTCTGCATTTCCTGCATCTTGGGCAAAACTGTCATTGTCGTTGTCGCCTTTAAAGCAACTATGCCCAATAGCAGCGTGATGAGTCGTTTCGGACCGACACAGCAACGTTTGGGCGTCTTCGTCCTTACAGTTCTGCAGAGTATAGTTTGCATTTTCTGGCTGAGCTTGTCACCCCCCTACCCCCTTAAAAACATGAGCCATTATAGAGACATCATTATTCTGGAATGTGTCGTGGGCTCATTGACCGCCTTTTACGTAGTTTCGAGCTATATCGCTTTGTTATCCATTGTCTGTTTAGTGCTTGCGTTCCTTGCCCGAAAACTCCCGGACAGTTTCAATGACGCAAAGTACATCACCTTCAGCATGCTGATCTTTTGCGCTGTTTGGATAACCTTTATTCCAGCTTATGTGAGCTCTCCAGGAAAGTACACCGTGGCTGTAGAAGTGTTCGCCATTTGGGCATCAAGCTTCGGTCTGCTCGTTTGCATTTTTGCACCGAAATGTTACATTATCTTACTGAAACCGGAGATTAATACAAGAAAATATATGATGGCTAAAGGGACATCACTGTAACTATTAGCGTCCCTTTATATCATTGTCGCATCAAAGTGCGTATCCCCGTTTCATAAAAGCTAGAATGAGTCTTTTGATGTCTCAGCAATTGATGCCTTTTCATGTCTCAACATAGTCATCGAAACTTTGTGATAGCAATAAACAATACTGATACAGTTAGTGGTGCGGTGACGTCTTCAGTATTAAGAAGTTTAATTATGCTAGTTTGCTACACTGATCCGTCACATGAAAGACACCTGTAAGGTGAAGACTAGTTCTATATTGCATATAAGGAACACAATTTCAACTGACGGAATGACTTTCATAATTTGAATCGCTGGGCATAGTGGTAACTGAGTCCATGAACAGTGACAATGAACAGCTGCTACCGGTTAAACAATGTACAAGGAGGGTAATGCCACTGTTTCCATGAATAATATTTACTTGCTAAAACGAAACATATATTTACCATCAGACCACAAGAACATAAGACAATGGAGCAGAATTAGGCCATTTTGCCCATCAAGTAACCTCCGCTATTTCAAATATGGCTGATCCTGTTCTTAACTTCCTCTGCCCCACTCCCCGGCCTTCTCCCTGTAACGGTTCATGACGTGGACAAACAAAGATGTATCAATCTCCGTCTTAAATGCACCCAATGGCATGCCTATGGTAACCTATTCTTTACCTTTTCCTGTAGCTTTTTGATTGTATTTTCTTCTTGTTGAATTTTAAATGCCTCCCAATCTGTTTTAATTCCTGCGTGCCTTTGTTATCTTATATCCCTTGTCTTGGGCATTAGTACATAAGAAAAAGGAGCAGGAGAAGACCATGATGCCCGTTAATCCTTCTCCACCATTCAATAAGATCATGGGTGATACTGCCATTGACTCCATTCCAGCTAACTGTCTTTTCCCTTCGACCGTAAGTACCCTCTATTCAACAATCTGCCTAAACCTTTCTCAAATATAGATGCTGAGGTAGCCTCCAAGGCTTTATTGGGCATGGAATTCCATAGATTCCCCATTCGTTGAGAAAATCAGTTCCTCCTCAACTCCATCCTAAATCTTCTTGCCCAAATCCTGAGGCTATATCCCACAGTTCTCGACTAATCCATCAGTTTTTTTTTTTGGGGGGGGGGGAACTTTCGTGCGTCTATCTTATCTACCCCCTCTTTTTGATATATGTTTCTATGAGATCTCCTCTCATTCTCCTGAATTCCAGCGAGTACCGTGCCTCCTCATAGTCGACCCACTCATCTGTGGAATCAACAAGTCGCACCTCCTCCGCACCGCGTCCAAAGCCAGTACATCCTTCCTCAAGTAAGGAGAACAGGACTGTATGCAGTAATCCGGGTGCGGCCTCACCATTACCCTGCACATTTGCAGCATAACCTACCTGCTCTGAAATTCCCTTTTCAACCACAGTTGTCCACCCTTCCCTTTTAAGACCATACGTTTGTGTTACATACCTATCCTTCGTACTGTCCACTATTCCCTGAAATATCAGGCAATCTATTGGCTCTGGAACGAGAATTGTACTTTAAGGTAAACGGCAGGCCAAAGTCGACTGACAAGGAGATTGGAATTCACCCAGACTTCCCAGGGACAATCTGGAACCTTTCCCTCTGTGGCGTTGCTGAGATCGAACATCAATACGGATGGCCAAATCCACCAGGGCTTAGAAGGTGATAGGAAGGTCCTGGGTAACCAGCCCATCTTCAATGTTTTCGGAGATGCCATTCATAAAGGTATCGTATTGCGCCTCCGAGTTCCAGCCGCCGGATGTGGCTAGGGTCCGGAACTCTATGGCGGAATTTGACACAAAGCTGCGCCCCGGCGCCTGTACAGCATTTCACTGGCAACCCCTCTCTCATGTTTGGAGCGATCAAATACTTTTCCTACCTCATCAGAAATTAACTGAAAACCTATGAAGAAAGGTGAACCGGTTTCTCAGACGGTTGTTCCATATTCTTTGGACCAACCGGACAGTTGAATGATGTTGTAGGCCACCTAGGCTCGATCCATTGGAAGGTTTGTTGGTTGTAACTCAAAAATTAAGGTGCACTGGGAAAGAAAAGAGCGGCAGGTACCGGACCCACATGAGTAGCTTTCTGGAGGAGGCAAACGGGGCTCTTAGACGGGAGGAGTAAGCGAGAACGCAGAGGGCGGGGCAGAGGATTCAGTCACAGAAAATTGATGGGCGGTCTGAGACAGCAGGAGTGACTAAGTTTGGGCTGCAACATCAGCTACATTGACAAAATATGACTCCATTCTCCTGAACCCGGAGTCCAGCTGGCTCAGGTTTCTCCCTAGCATCACTCCCTGATGTTGCAGGACAGGTCTCAGACGACTGGGGTCTACTGGATCCATTTTGGCCAGATTGTACCGTCAGGAGGCTGAAGCAGGGACCCAATCGTAGATCAAGTACTGTGCGCACTGGGATATTTACTAAGCTGCAAATCCTGAGGTGAAACAAAGTCAAAGTCGGCGTCAAAATTCAAGTGGAGATCAAATATTCCAAAGAAATCCAAAAAAAAATTGGGAAACAGATAGAGTCGATATTCGGACGGACAGTATTCTGTTACGAATGCTGGAAAAGCTCAGGAAACCTCATTGGCACAGTATAACAATAAACAGGTGAAAGCACAGGATTGAAATACACTGAGCAATAAACAGAGAGACAGTTGAAAGGTGTAGCATAATGACACAGAAGTGGCAGCAAAAATGGTAATAATAGAAACACGTGAGAGGGGGAGCACTCATTAGTACAGGGGCCGGAGTAGAGCAGGAGCGGGCAGAGATGCACATGGGGCATGAAAACAAAGAGGAGCGCATGGCAATAAAATACCACAGACTGACGGATGGTGGAGAAAACACACAAAAAGACAAAGTAAAACTTAAGTTATTGTTAGAGAAAGAGAAGGAGAGAGCGAGCGACTCACCGAGTACTGTTGATCCGTTGTTCCCGATGTGTCTTTCTCTCCCATGACGTTTCAGTTGCCGGCACCGGCTTGGAATCACCCCTTCAGCACTGCTGTGAAACCTAGGAACCCGCAACGAGCAGTCAATGTTTCGGGCCGGGACCCTTCGTCAGGACTGATGAAGGATCTCGTTGACTGCTCGTTTGCACGGATGCTGCCCGACCTGCTGAGTTTCTCCAGCTTGTTTGTACGTGTTAATTTGACCACAGCATCTGCAGTGTATTTTGGGTTTAGGAACCTGCAAGATGCTCCCATCTTCTGGGCTGTGTCTTTGGGATATGGAGAATTAGCCGGACTTGAGCCCCCGGGAGGTGGTCGCATCACCACGAAGAACCGAAGTTTGATTGTAACTCCAGGTCATGTACTGTAACAGAACCTTATCCACCCTAATTAACTCGTTAATATATTCAACCATTTTCTTTATCTCAGATCCATAATACCGACAACATGATTGTAAATATAAATTTCTCTGCACTGTTTTTTTTCAATTCTATTTATATGATTAAGCAGTTTGTTGACAAAACAAGACAGAGTACGGCAAATTAGGACTCAACATCTACTTCAAAGATTTCAGCATACATCTTAACTCCTGCATGACTTTGATTTTATAAAGGACATATGTGACTAAACATTTTTTATTGGCATAACAGCCACCGACAACTTTTTCATGGAGTTATGGATCTGTATTCCGAAATTCATTTATTCCACCGCACTCCTCAGTTCCAGACTACTTTCGTAGTAAGACCTATCGTTGGTGGTCCTCCCAAAGTGCAACTCCTACATTTATCTATATTAAGTTCCGTCTGCCATTTTCCAGCACATTTTTATTGGCCCGTTTCTGATGCAATCTTTGATAGACTTCCAAACACCAGCAATCATTGTGTCATCCACAAGCTTACTGATTTAGTTTTAATTATGAGGGGGTTAGATAGAGTTGATGTGGATAGGCTTTTTCCATTGAGAGTAGGGGAGATTCATACAAGAAGACACGAGCTGAGAGATAACGGACCAAAGTTTAGGGGCAACACGAGGCGGAATTTCTTTACTCAGAAAGTGGTAGCTGTGTGGTGCGAGCTTCCAGTAGAAATGGTAGAGGCAGGTTCGGTATTGTCATTTAACGTAAAATTGGATAGGAATATGGACAGGAAAGAAATGGAGGGTTATGGGCTGAGTGCAGGTCAGTGGGACTAGGTGAGAGTAAGCGTTCCGCACGGTCTAGATGGGCCAGGACTGTACACGATACTCCAAATTCGGCCTCAACTATGTCTTGTACAATTTTAACATTACATCCGAACTCCTATATTCAATGCTCGAATTTATAAAGGCCAGCATACCAAAAGCTTTCTTCAACACCCTATCTACATGAGAGTCCTTCTTCAGGAAACTATGCGACATTATTCCTAGATCACTCTGTTCTACTTCATTCTTCAATGTCATAACATTTACCATGTATGTCCCACTTGGATTATTCCTTCCGAAACGTATCACCTCACACTTATCAGCATTAAACTCCATCTGATACCGTTCAGCCCATTCTTTTAACTGGCCTAAATCTCTCTGCAAGCTTTGAAAACCTACCCACAAGGCCACCTATCTTAGTATCATCTGCATACTTACAAATCCAATTTGCCACCCCATCATCCAGGTCATTAATGTATATGACAAACAAGATTGGACGCAGTACAGATCCCTGAGGCACACTATTAGTCATCGGCCTCCAACCTGACAAACAGTTAACAACAACTACTCCCTGGCATCTCCCATCCATCCACTGTTGAATCCATTTTATTACTTCAATATTAATGCCCAACGATTGAACCTTCCTAACTAACCTTCTGTGCGGAACATTGTCAAACGCCTTACTGAAGTTCATATAGACAACATCCGCTGCGTTACCCTCGTCAACTTTCCTCGTAACCTCTTCAAAAAACTCAAACATGACCTTCCGCCCACAAATTCATGCTGACTATTCCTTATCAGACCCTGTCTATCCAGATAATTATAAATACCATCTCTAAGAATACATTCCATTAATTTATCTGCCACTGACGACAAACTGATAGGCCTATAATTTCTAGGTTTACTCTGAGAACTCTTTTTAAACAATGGAACCACATGATCAATACGCCAATCGTCCGGCACCATGCCCGTTTCTAAAGACATTTGAAATATTTCTGTCAGAGCACCTGCTATTTTTAGACTAACTCCCCTCAAGGTCCTAGGGAATATCCTGTCAGGACCCGCATGATGTATCCACTTTTTTATTCCTTAAAAGCACTAGTACTTCCTCCACTTTAATCGTCATAGTTTCCATAACTTCCCTACTTTTGTCCCTTACCTTACACAATTCAATATCCTTCTCCTTAGTGAATACCGAAGAAAAGTAACTGTTCAATATCTCTTCCATCTCTTTTAGCTCCACACATAGCTGTCCACTCTGATTCTATAAGGGACCAATTTTATCCCTCACTCTCCTTTTGCTAATAATATAACTGTAGAAGCATTTCGGGTTTATTTTCACCTTACTTGCCAAAGGAACCTCTTATACTCGTTTAGCTTTTCTAATTTCTCCCTTAAGATTCATCTTACATTCTTTATATTCCTCGAGCACCTGATTTACTCCATGCTGCCTATATTTATTATAGATATCTCTCTTTTCCCTAACCAAGTTTCCAATATCCATTGAAAACCATGGCTCTCTCAAACTTTTAACCTTTACTTTCAACCTAACAAGAAGATAAAGACTCCGTACCCTGAAAATTTCAACTTTAAATTACCTCCATGCCTCTATTACATCCTTACCATAAAGCAAATTGTCCCATGCCACTTCTTCTAAATCATTTCGCATCTCCTCAAAGTTAGCCTTTCTCCACTGAAAAATCTCAACCCTGCTTCCAGTCCTATCCATTTCCATAATTATATTAAAAGTAAAGTTTCTAATTCTAATTATAAACTCCAAATATTCCATGTCTTTAGAAATACGTGTATACGCCTTTCTTCTGAATTCCTTCCAATAGCTTACACAATATTGTTGTCAGTGGCACTTCTCTATAAATTCCCGGATTACTTTCTGAGCCCTTCTTAAACAACGAAGCAATATTAGTTTTTCACCAATCTTTTGGCGTCTCATCCGTTGCCAAGGGCACTTTAAATTTCTCTGCTGGGGTCTTTGCAATTACTATACTAGCTTACCACTAGGATCAATGGGACACATTCTCAGTACCTGCTGGTTTTGCGACAGCAATATTAGGTGAAGAAGAATATACCATTTCTTCTGTGTTCTTTATGATGTCCATAAATTTATTGCTGTTTAATAGACTCCTTGCGCATCTCCCAGAAAATGCAGTTGCAACTTAATCCATTTTCAGACAACCGGCTCTTCCAGCTCCCGTCATCTATTTTACAACCCGTACTTCACAGGGAACACTATTGTACGTTGCTTTCCTCTGTGTCACGTCCATAGTGACGTAATTCACCAGTGTTCAATTCGGTTCCTTTATTATGGAATGATGTGGAAGTTTTGGAGAAAACTCAAAGGAGATTTGTCAGGATGCTGCCTAAATTAGAGAGTATGTCTTACAAGGATAGGTTGGGTAAGCTATATTTTTTCCTTTGAAGCTAAAGAGGATGAGAAAAGGATTGAACAAGTTGACACAAAGTGCCCTGCAGATGCTGTGGTCAAATGAAGACGTACAAAAAATCTGGATGAACTCAGCAGGTCGGGCAGCATCCGTTGAAAGCAACAGAAAGCAACGCTTCGGGTCGAAACCCTTCGTCAGGACTAACGAAGGAGGGGCAGGGGCCCTATAAAGAAGGTGGGGAGAGGGTGGAAAACGAATCAGAGGGAAGATCAAGGGGTGGGGGGGAGAAGCAGGGAGGGGATAGGCAGGAGAAGTGAAGAAGGAATCTAAGGGGAAAGTACTATCGGTAGTAGAAGGCAGAATCATGAGAGGTGATAGGCAGCTTGAAGAGGAGACAGAGTGAAGGTGGAATGGGGGAAGAGAAAGGGAGGGAATTACCGGAAGTAGGAGAATTCGATGTTCATACCAAGTGGCTGGAGACTGCCCAGACGGTAGATGAGATGTTGTTCCTCCAACTGAAGTTTGGCATCATCATGACAGTAGAGGAGGTCATGTATGGACATATCCGAATGGGAATGTAAATGAGAGTTGAAGTGAGTGGCAACCGGGAGATCCTGTCTGTTGTGGCGGACGGAGCGTAGGTGCTCGACGAAGTGACCCCTTAATCTGCGTCGGGTCTCGGCGATGTAGAGGAGGCCGCACCGGGAGCACCGGATGCAATAGATTGCCCCATCAGGCTCAGAGGTGAAGTGTTACCTCACCTGGAAGGACTGTTTGGGGCTCTGAATGGTGGTTAGAGATGAGGCAGCCCTGACCACTATGAACACAGACGAGAGAAGCTCGGAAACTGTAATCGCAGCAACTGGACAAGCACTAAAATCAGCCTGGCGTCTAACCGACCGATAACCAAGACAAATTCACTCAACTTATTCCTATTAGGAATGCTCCACAATCCAGGCAACATACTTGTGAATCTCCTCTGCACCCGATCCAACCGATGAAATAATAAGCGTCTCCCTTTAATCTCTTCTCCCTTTTAAACTCTTCTCGCTGTTCTCACTGGCTGACGTCCACGCGCTTGCGCAATGGTGCATCAATCATACCGCTGATGAAATAACGTGGTAACCCATGACAGAGAGAGAAAATGGACAAAATTAAACAGAAATACAAGTGTTTAATGACATTGCACAGAACAAGTCTGCATAAGACAACGGTCTACATGGGGTAAGCAACGGCGGCGTTGTGGCTCAGAACGGTAAGGAAAGAAAGAGGCTGCAGCAGTGATAGAGGACTCTATAGTTAGGGAATGCGGCTGGCGATTCTGTGGACACAGTAAAGAAGCACGGATGGTAGTTTGCTTCCAAGGTTCCAGGGTCCGATAACGTCCGGGGATGTAGGGAGAAAGAATAAGTAAATTTAGGAAGGACAACAAAATTCAAGGGGCGTATAGGCCGATGGGAGTTCGGGGAGCTGGGTTAAGCACAAGAGGCAGCGATTTAAACAGAGAGAGGAGAAATGGGCTATAAATTCTATATCTGAATGCACGAAGTGTCAGAAATAAGGCGGATGAGCTTGAAGATCAGGTGCGAATGGGTAACTATGATGTTGTTGGGATAACGGAGACAAGGCTGCAGGGAGGTCAGAACTGGGAAATGAATGTACAAGTGTATAGTTAAACTAAAAATGCAATATGGGGAGAAAAAAATGAGGTACGAACGCAAGATAGCCAGGAATATAAAGGAGGATAGCAAAATCTTTTTTAGGTATGTGAAGACAAAGAAGATAGTTAAGAACAATATTGGGCCCTTGAAGAATGAATTGGGTGAAATTGTTATGGGAAACAGAGAATTTAATAAGTACTTTAGATCTGTCTTCACTAGCAAAGACACAAGCAATCTCCCAGATGTATGGATGAGACAAGGACATAGGGTAACAGAGGAAATCAAACAGATTGACTTTAGGAAGGAAACGGTGATGAGTAGACTGACGGGACTGAAGGTTGACAAATCCCCAGATCCAGTTGGTCTGCATCCTAGGGTACTAAAGGAGGTGGCTCTGGAAATTGAGGAATAATTGGGAATCACTTTCCAATGTTCTTTAGATACAAGATCAGTTCATGAGGATTGGAGAATGGCTAATGTTATCCCACTTTTTAAGAAAGGAGGGAAGCAGGGAGAAAACAGAGAACTATCGTCCTGTCAGCCTAACATCAGTAGTGGGGAAGATGCTAGAGTCCATTATTAAAGATGAAATAGTGGCATATCTAGAAAGCAGTGATAGGATTGGGCCAAGCAAGCAGGGATTTAACAAGGGTAAATCATGCTTGACAAATCTATTGGAGTATTTCGAGGATGTAACCAGGAAGTTAGACAAAGGAGATCCAACGGATATAGTGTACCTCGATTTTCAGAAGGCAGCAGGCAGTGAAGAAGGCTAATGGAATGTTGGCCTTTATTACAAAGGGAATTCAGTACAAGAGCAAGGAAATCCTTTTGCATTTGTACAGAGCCGTGGTGAGACCACACCTGGAGTATTGTGTACAGTTTTGGTCTCCAGGGTTAAGGAAGGACATCCTGGCTGTAGAGGAAGTGCAGCCTAGATTCACCAGGTTAATTCCTGGGATGTCCGGGCTGTTTAACGCAGAGACGTTAGAGAGACTGGGCTTGTACATGCTGGAATTAAGGAGATTGAGAGGGGATCTGATTGCAACATATAAGATTATTAAGGGATTGGACAAGATAGAGGCAGGAAATATGCTCCAGATGCTGGGAGAGTCCAGTACCAGAGGGCATGGTTTGAGAATAAGGGTTAGGTCATTTAGGACAGAGTTAAGGAAAAACTTCTTCTCCCAGAGAGTTATAGGGGTCTGGAATGCACTGCCTCGGAAGGCAGTGGAGGCCAATTCTCTGGGTGCTTTCAAGAAGGAGCTAGATAGGTATCTTATGGATAGGGGAATCAAGGGATATGGGGACAAGGCAGGGACTGGGTATTGATAGTAGATGATCAGCCATGATCTCAGAATGGCGGTGCAGGCTCGAAGGGCCGAACTGTCTACTTCTGTACCTATTGTCTATTGTTTCTTCGCGTCCATAATATCCTGAAGTGCGAAGGAAAACAGCCAGAGGTCGTGCTATATATTGGTTCCAGCGACACAGGTAGAAAATGAGAGAAGGTCCAGAAAGCAGTCTACCAGGCAGTTAGGAAGGAAGTTGTGAATTAGGATCTCAAAGGTAGTAACCTTGGAATTACTGCCTGGCCCACGCGAAAGTGAGTACGGGAGTACAAGGAGGTGGAGTCTAAGTGTGTGTCTGAGGGATTGGAGGAAGTGGGCAGGGATTCAGATTTTTTTTCTACCCGTCTTTTCGGGAAACTCTTTATTATCGCCGTAAATATACCTACGGACCTGACCTCTACCGTCTCTGTGGCAAAGAATTACACAGATTCAGTTGTCTCGGCTAAGAAAATTCCTCCTTAACTCTCACCTAAATGTTGGCCCCTCAACGTCGAGTCGGTGGCCTCTTGTTCTGGATACCCTCAACAGAGAAGACATCCTCTTCACATCCACCATACAAGTCCTTAAATAATTTGGTAGGATTCAACGAGCTCTCCTCCGCATTATTTTAAGTTGCAGTGAATACAGCCCCCAAATTGCCAAACGACCCTCTTTTGTCAACCCCTGTATTCCCAGAATCATTCTAGTGAACGGCCTGTATAGGTTCAACAATGCCAACACTTCCACTCTGACATAAGGGGTGCAGTAATTGTGGCAATACTTAAAGTGAGGCCTGACCGGTGTCTTATTATTTTTCAGCTTTACCTCATTTATTTTACATTCCATTATTCCTGAAATAAATGTCATCATTGCATTTGCCTCCTTACCAGTAAATTAACCTATAAATTAACCTTCTGGGAGTTTTGCACCAAAACTCCTAAGTATTTCTGTCCCACTGATGTTTGAACACTCTCACCATTTAGATAATAGTCTGCACTATTGCTCCTGTTACGAAAATGCGTTGTCATATATTTCCCAGCGCTGTATTCCGGCTGCCATTTTAGCAGCACCCTCTGCAGGGACCTACGATTGAGGGAAGTACATTTCCCCTTAGTCGGAACTGATGCATCCAGTCAGGATGCTCTCAGTCGTGCCCATATGAAAGTGCATAGAATCTGGGGGCCACAGCATAATTCTTAAACGGTCTGAAGTGAAAGAGATGCTGTTGTGCCTTTTTCACCACATAGCCGTTATGTCCAGACCACGTTATGTCCAAGGTGATGTTTTTTGCCGAGGAGATAAAAGCTGTTCACCCTCTCAAATCCAGATCTATTGACGTCCATAGGGGTTAGCCTGACTCCATTCTTCCTGTAGTCCATAGCCATCTCCGTTGTTCTTCCGACGTTAAGGGAGAGTTGTCTTGACACGGCTACTTCAGGCTGATGACTTCCTCTCTGTAGACGGTCTCATTATTATTAACATTACATCTCTACTTTTACGTTCTAGCCCTCTTGAAGTGAATGATAACATTGCCGTTGTCTTGCTTAGCATAGACTTTATGAAATGTATTATCTTGTCAGCACATCCAGTTGAACTCTGTCTTTTTGTGTGCTTTTCCACTAGCTATCATTCTGTGTTTTTGTATTGCCATGTGCTCTTGTTTGTTTTCATGCCACTTGTGTTCATATCCCCACTACTGCTCTACTCTGGCCCCTGTATTGCCGAGTACTCTGCCTCTCACCTGTTTCTCCTTACTACCCGTTTTGCTGACACACATGTCTCATCTTGCTCCACCTACCCTCTGCCTCTCTGTTTATTGCTCAGTTTATTTTCGTCCTGTATTTTCACCTATTTGTTACCAAATTGTGCCAGTGAATTTCCCTGAGCCTTTCCAGCATTATTCTCTGAACTTCGTCCGTCCGAATTTCGACTCTGCCTGTTTCCCGATTCTGGTTTTCAGATTTCTGTGGAATTTTGGATCTCAGCCTGAACTTTGCCGCCGACTTTGTTGCCATCTGGATTTGCTACTCAGTAAGTAACACAGAGCGCACAGTACTTGGTCTTGTGATTGGGGCCCTTCTTCAGCACCCTGACATATATCTCCAGTTAGAACATCGACTACCCTTTCATTTCTTCTACCAAGGTGCATGCCCATCGACTTTCCGACAATGTATTCTACCTGCCATTTCTTTGGCTGCACTCGTAATTTGTCTATGTTCTTCTGCACCGTTCTATTTCATCAAAACTGTCTACCCCTCCGAGTATCTTCATATCGACGGAAAGCTTTGCAAAAAAAAAAACATCAATTCTATCTTCCAAATCATTGACATATGAAGTCAAATTCCGTTCGAAACACTGAACCCTGGTGAAAAGTACTGCTCACTGGCACACCGGCAGCCAATCAGAAATTGTTTGTTTTTTTTTCCCAGTCAGCCTGCTGCTCATCAGCCACTTCTTTATTCGTGTTGGAATATTTCCTGTAATTCCATGCGGACGTACCTTGTTAGGCACCATCATGTGCGGCACCCTGTCGAAAGCGTTATGACAATACAAGTTAAGAACATCAGCCGAGTCTTCTTTGCCTATCGTGCGTGTTACTTCTTCAGAGAAGTCCAACTGATTTGTAGGGCAGGACTTTCCCAAACTTTACCGACCACGGTCAACTTTATCGTGTGCCTCCAAGTACCCTGAAACATCACCTTCAACGTCTTCCCGACTTCTGAATCAGACTGGCTGGATCTTGTGTCCTCTGTTCTGCATCTCTCCCTTCTTGACGATTGGCATGACATTTGCAATTCTCCAGTCTTCTGGAACTATTCCAGAATCTAGTGTATTTTGGAAACGCCACTACTCTTACCTCGCACTTGATGATGGAGGGGAGTTGCCACCAATACGAGCGTTCATAGACGATCTCACTATTTTGGGTCCTAGCACGGAGGCAGTGGAAAGTGTACTATGTAGACTCAAGGAGCTAATGGATTGGGGAAGAATGAAATTCAAGACCAAGAATTCAAGGAGCCTTGTTCTTAGGAGAGGAAAGCTGGTTGACTTTCATTTCACCTTTTGTGGAAAGGAGATTCCATCCATTCAGGTCCAACCAGTTAAGAGCCTCGGGCGATGGTACACAGAGGAGCTGAGAGACACCAAGAGGGTTCAAGAGACAGAGGAACAGATCAGCAGAGGTCTGATGTCTGTCGACAAGTGTGGATTGCCTGGCAAGTTGAAGTTGTGGTGCTTGCAGTACGGACAGATGCCACGGATAATGTGGCCATTAACTGTCTATGAACTGGCAATGTCCCATGTTGAGGCAACGGTACGGAAGATCAACACGTATGTGAAGAAGTGGCTTGGAGTACCGAACAGCCTCACTAATATTGCAATCCACAGTAGTCAGGCAAAGCTTAGCATCCCAGTACAATCCCTTGTTGAAGAGGTCAGGGTAGCCAGGGTCGGATCATTCTTGATGCTTCGAGACTCAAAAGACCCCGTCATAAAGAAAATCCAGCCGGATGCGAGATCAGGCAGGAAGTGGTCAGCCCGGGCAGCAGTTGATGAAGCATAGTCTAGATTGAAGCACAAGGAGACGGTTGGGGCTACCCAGCTAGGCCGCCATGGACTTGGATGGACAACCTACGAATGGTGATCACCTTCTCAGGTAAGGAGCGTCGCGAGCTTGTATCGCATGAAATACGAGAGGTAGAAGAGGAGAAGGGGTTAGCTAAAGCAGCTGGCCTGAGCAAACAAAGGGCTTGCACCTGGTGGGAAAGTGCTGAACGACATCTATATTGGAATGTCCTGTGACAGATGGAACCGCTCGGCATTTCTTTTCTATATAGAGCGCTGTAAGACCTGCTCCCAACACCTGCCAACCTCAGCACCTGGTATGAAGATAAGACAGACAGGTGTGCTGCTTGTGGCGAGAAGGGAAAACTTCAGCATGTTTTGAGTGGATGTGGAGTCAATCTTTCCAATGGCATGTACACTTGGAGACATAAAAACGTTCTCAAAGTTTTAACAGAAGCAGTTGAGCAGAGGTTACTACAGCACAACTTGCCTCATTTCCCATGCTGCACAAAACATCGCATATCATTTGTGAAAGAAGGCTCCAAGTCAAGGGTGTACAGAGCAGGCCCACGATCAAACATACTTTCTTCAGTCAATGACTGCTGTGTCTAGGCCGACTTGGATGGGAAAGGCAGTTTCCCGGTTTCACCACATTGCGTCCAGACATAATTGTCTGGTCTGACACTAGTAGAGAAGTCGTTATTGGTGAACTCGCAGTCCCTGGGAAGACAACATCGCTGAAGCCCATGAGCGCAAGTTAACCAAGTATGCAGAATTAAGATCAGAGTGCAGAGACAGAGTGTGGAAGGTAACATGCTATCCATTCGAAGTAGCGTGCCATGGCTTTATTACGTTCACTTTCCAGAAGTGGCTGCGTGACCTTGGATTCACTAGAAGAGAGATCAAGTCAACCAGCAGGGCTGTAGCTGAGGCAGTAGAGGCATGATCATCATAGGTGTGGACTACGTACGTCCAGAGGGGCAGATAGTCGGACAATGTATCCATTTTTTTGTAAACTCTGCAGTAGCGGAATAGATACTGGAAGAGTAGACTATCTGTTGGGTGGAAGGGACAAGCAACAAGGGACAGAGGCCGATGCCAAGTTTTTAAGCTCCTTAGTGGGAGGTGGTGCTTTAGCACTGCTGGCCCACCACCTCGAGGGAGTCTTGATCATAAGCGGGCCGAAATTCCTCAGGACAGGTGGCCGTTCAACTGATAATCCCACTGATGATAGCACAAAACAGTTAACATATTAGTCCATGTATATTTTCAATTCAAATACATTCAGATCGCTTCAGACATCACTTTCAGAACTCTGGGGTTTACACCATCTGTCCAAGTGACTTATCCACCTTCATACTTTTCAGTTTCCCATGAACGGTCTATCTAGTTATGGTAACTGCACACACTTCATGACCCCTAACAACTGAAATATATTTTGGTAGGCACGGCGGAGTAATATTTCCTTTTTGGAACCTATTCCTATTAGCGAAGTATTTATTCTCTGCCTTCCAAACTGCTTCCACAAATTCCAGCCACAGTCCGGATAGTATGATTTACCAATAAACATTGACCAATTCTTCTCTCATGCCTCTGTAGTTCCCGTTATTCCACTGCAAACGTAATAATGTGCTTTTTGGTGTTCTATTCCGTTAATCTCCGTTGTCAATTTGGCTTCGTTGCACAACGCCCAATCCAGAATATATCGATGTTCTAGTGGGCTCAACAGACAGCAGCTCAAAAAAGACATTTCTAAGACACTCTATGAATTCCCCGTACTTTAATCCATCATCAACCTGATCTATTAAAGTCTCCATCACGTTTGGAGCATTGGCCAATTCGCATGCATGTCATGTGTGCCGTTGTAATTCTTGGGCCACATCCTCACTACTATATGGTTGTATGTAAATGACGCGAATTAGCGTCTCCTCTATGTTTACATTTACGGAGCTTTATCCTCAATGATTCAATGCCTTCCAGTCTTGTCTCACCTTTCTAATGACTTAGTTTCATTTTTTTACCGATAGACCTATGGCGCAGCATAATATTTCTGCTTGTCCTTTCGATATGATATGTATTCATGGCCATTAAGGTCCCAGTTATAGTCTTTCAGGCATGATTTTTTGATGCCCACAATATCATTCCGGACCCTGGAAGCCAGGAGGCAGCATACCATCCAGGAATCTTGTTCTCGGCTAAGGAACGTCCTGTCAGTTCCCGCAGTTAACTGACCACTTATCAACACAGCGTTCATCATCTACCCTCTTCCGGCCTGTGTGACACAGGTTTCGAGCGCTTTCTGTGTGTTGCTTTGATTTCCAGAATCTGCAGCATGTATCTTGCTTGTTAAGTGGATTATGTTGCCTTATGGGGCAAAGAGACAAATTGCGACATATAAATTTCATGTTCATTTCCAATCGTTCCATTTGTGAAATATGTAACTTTGTTTCCTCTGCTAATATTTCACTTAGAAATCGGTTCAGTTGTTTATGCTTGAAGCAGGTGGCTATTGACTTCGTTACATATCATATAATTGACTGAAGGGCGAAATGTTCAGACTCTCGGGATTGCTTCTTATTTCTGCTGTGAGTGCATTTACCTGAATTGATTAGGTGCAAATATTATTCGCTAGGGATTTCCGCATATGTATAACCAGATGTACCTACATCAAAACAAGTGTCTTTCATACCATGTCATCATCGGAGTCTTATTATATTACAATAATTGCTGCCGTAGTTAACCGCTTTGGGATATCTTGGGATCTCGGTAGAGACATTATAAATTCACGTTTTCTTTTTTTCGCTGATCGTGACAGCTATTTGGAGCAAAGCAATGTATCTGCTTGTGTTTTTGCTCTTTCTCGGCGCTGCATCAAAAACGCACGGAATCTTCTGCAAAAGTCGAACAGAAGCCAGTTTGCCCGATTTGTCCAAAAATGGAGACATCATCCTTGGCGGAATATTCACTATACATTTGGATGTGATTAGCGAATTTTATTCATTTACATCTACTCCTAAAAACACTGTGTGCAGAAGGTAGGTCTCCAGTTTGGAGATGGCACCACTTCAGCCCTCCTTCCAGTACAAATTGTTCTTTCAGTCTGAGAGCTAATTATCGTCTGAAAACTTTGTATTCTGTTGTCGGTGTCCACTGTTCCTGTTTCAGCGTGGTGGGATAGTAATCATAAATTGGTATATCTACTTGAAATATTTATTGTAACTTTCACCAGAGAGTCGAGTCTTGTTTGCTTATATATATATATACATTTGTTATTCAGCACTTCTCTTCCCTTTCCGTGAATAAAAAAAGGCTCAAAGTTTCAATGGAATAGAAATCATGCTACATTTATCAATCACAGAAATCCACGGTATGTATTTTGTTGGTTGGCGTTGCATCGTCCCAAGGGAGCGCGCTGCAGCGCATGATTGTTAACTCTCTTGTCAGTTGAAGGAGTCATTTATCCATGTGTTTAATGCCAGCTATGTATAGGAGCTGATTTTGTACCAGATTGGGGTTGACAACTGCGATGCTGCACATAGGAATGTGCGTGAGTGAGGAGAATAGAAGTTGTAAGAAGCTGAGCGAATGTTTGAGTCGGTGGGGTCCTGGATAATTTTGTTTGCTTTATCGACAGATAAAGACAGGCAGAAGTGTTGGCATGCCGAGAAGGACGGTGCCCCTGCTGAACGTAGTTTGAAAAACTCTGTAGCTTCTTGCGGTCTCCGATAGAGCAGTTGTCAACCCGTAGAATGGTGAATCTGAATAGTATACTATCTCTGATAGATTAATAAAAAAAAATTGGGTGTGAAGCTAAAGCTCCGGAAGGTAACAGTTTTTTTTTAACGCCGTTTACATTAGTGTTTCACCTATCTCTTTAATTGACAAGCATGCAGCCGGTATAATTTTTCGAGCATGCAAATGTTAAAAAGATGGCCAAAGGTTCCCCGAGGTTCTCATTTAATCTGCACATGTCCGACGTGGCGTAATGCGTAGCTGTGTTGATGAGTCACCGCGGTTACCGCTGTTTAAGTTTCCAAAATCCTCTATTTTATGCATTATAGTTATCAATTACATTTAATTTGCACCTGGCTCTAATGTAGTGCCGAAATATTGACAGAAATTTCTGGAAGATGGCAGGTAGGTTTAAATTATGACAACTCGTAATGCAGAGTTGAGGACCGAAACGTCGACGTTGTATTCCACACCACAGTTGTTGCCTACTCTGTGGACATCCTGCAGCAGTTTTGTGAATGACACTCTGAATTTACAGAATCTGTAGAATCACTTATGTTTCTAGAATGATTTATTGGATGGGCGGTTACCTCTAATTTTTAGCATTGTTCTGTCCATACAAGCTCTACTGTGCGTCACCGGAATATGACACTACTCACGCACTGTTCCTGTCCAGTCCTGAAGAAGGATCTGAGCTCAAAACGTTAACTTTTCATTTCTGTCCGTTGACACAGTCTGACAATCTGAGTTACTGCAGCATCTTGTGTATGTTGTTGTGTCCCCGTTAAACAAGTAATTGAGAGCTCGGCGAGGTGCTACAAGTAATTCAGTTCCTTTCGAGCGCTATTCAGTACTATACGTTTAATCCTGTTTATTGTATAACCGAGCGTATTTGGTATCTTGAGCTGGTAGGTAAGATATTACCATGAATCTGCAAGCGTCCCAAGGCGACCTCCAGAGCTGCGAACACCCTTTATCAATAACCTGAAAATTAAAAAAAATGTCACAGATTATATCTCTTTCAAAGTTTTAGATTGAACGTTGTTGAATGTCATTTCTTGATTGAATTGGGGTATGAAAATTTCCATCAACACGTCTTATTTTCATCACACAGTTTGGGGTTTGCAAACTTCCGACTGCTGCAAACGATGATTTTTGCCATTGAAGAAATAAACCAGAATAAGAATCTACTTCCGGGAATCACACTCGGGTATGAGATCCATGATGACTGCCCGTCCTCCTCGATCGCCTCGAAAGCAGCACTCACTTTGATCAATGGCAAAGAGGAATCATTTGAATACACTCAATGTCGGGGATCTTCCAACGTCGCTGCCATAGTTGGCTGCGGTCCAACTACAAATTCCATCGTAACAGCAAGGACGACTGGATTGTTCGGGGTTCCGCTGGTAATTTTCCAAATATTTGAGTATGTCTCCCATTTAGCACCTACACAACATTTTGATCCTGTGTCTGAGCAGAGTTGAATTAGAGGTGTCTCAATATAAAATGCTAAAACAATAATGAAATGTGCATTTTCTTGAGATTTTGTACGATTTGAAGTCTGCCAGAAATTGATCATGTGGCATTCATAGAAATAAGCTGCATTTTTCTCTTCTTTAGACAGGCGATTCTGTGTACGCAGGGAAGAAACTCGGATGCTAATTTGCCTCCCAGCTGCCAGGGTCCGGAATGTTTCTGATCGCGTCCACGATATCCTGCAGTATGCGTCAGAACAGCCAGAAGTCGTGGTCCAAATTGGTACCAGAGACATAGGGAGGAAAAGGGAAGAGGTCCTGAAAACAGACTACAGGAGGTTAGGAAGGAAGTTCAGAAGCAGGACCGCAAAGGTAGTAATCTCGGGATTACTGACTGTGCCACGTGACAGTGAGTATGGCAATAGAATGAGGTGGAGGATAAATGCGTGGCTGAGGGATTGGAGCAGGGGGCAGGTATTTAGATTTCTGGTTTAAAGGGACCTCTTTTGAGGCAGCCGTGTCCTGTACAAAAAAAATAGTCTGTACATGAATCTCAGAAGGACCAATATCCTGGCGGAAAGATTTGCTAAGTATACTAGGGAGAGTTTAAACGAGAAGTCTTGGGGGTAGGATCAGAACTGAAGAGACTGGGGAAGAGGCGATTGGCTCACAAATAGGGAAATCTTGGACACAGTGTATGAGAAAGGATAGGGAGGTGATAGAGAAAGGGCACGCTGAGACCGACGGTGTGGGATCTGTCTATTTTCAGGCAAGGAGTATTGTGAACAAAGCGGATGAGCTTAGAGCGTGGAACTGTACTTGGAGCTATGATGTAGTTGCCATTACAGAGACTTGGATGACTTGGGAACAGGTATGGTTACTTCAAGAGCTTGGTTTTAGATGTTTCAGAACGGACAGAAAGGGAGTCAAAAGAGGTGGGGGCGTGGCACTGTAGCTCATAGATAGTGTCACGGCTGCAGAATAGGTGGACGACCTTGAGGTATTGTCTACGAAATCTCTGTGGGTAGAGTTTAGGAACAGGAAGGTATAAATAACTCTACTGGGTGTTTTTAATAGGCTGTTCAATAGCAACAGAGCTATCGAGGAGCAGATAGGAACACAGATCCCGGAAATTTGTAAGAAAAACTGAGTTGGTGTGGTGGGAACTTTTAATTTTCCAAATATCAATTAGCGTCTCCCTAGAGCGAGGCGTTTCGATGGGGTGTTAGGTGTGTTCAGGTAGGTTTCTTAACACAATGTGTAGTTAAGCTTTGAAAAAGAGAAACTGTACTTGGTATTGAGAAATGAACATCTCTCAATGGGAGAGCATTTTGGAGATAGTGATCATAATTTTATTTCCTTTACATTAGCATTGGGGAGAGATAGGAACAGGCAACTTAGAAGAGCATTTAATTGGAGTAAGGGGAATTATGAGTCTATCAGGCAGGATATTGGAAGATTAAATTGGGAACAGACCTTGTCAGGTAAAAGTACGGAAGAAATGTTGCGAATGTTCAGGGGATATTTGTGTGGTGTTCTACATAGGTGCGTTCCAGTGAGTCATGGACGTCACAGCAGTGTACAGGAACCGTGGTGTAAAGCAACTGTAGTAAATCTAGTCAAGAAGAAAAAATAAGCGAACAAAAGGTTCAGAGAGATAGGTAGAGATCTAGAAGATTATAAGACTAACAGGAAGGAGCTTAAGAAGGAAATTAGGAGAAACAGAATGGGCTATGTGAAGGCCTTGGTGGGCAGGATTATGAAAAATCCCAAGACAGGAACAAGGATGTGAAGAGAAAGAGTTAGGCGTGAAAGAATAGGGCCTACAAGTGTGGCAGTGGAAAAGTGTCTAAGGAACCGGAGGAAATAACAGAGGTTCATAATGAATACTTCAGTATTCACTGCAGAAAAGGATCTTGGTGACTGTAGCGGTGTCATACAGTGGACTGAAAAGCTTGAGCATTAGGATATTAAGAAAGAGGATGTGCTGGAGCTTTCAGAAAGCATCAAGTTGGATAAGTCGCAGGAACCGGGTGTGATGTACCCCAGGTTACTTGGGAGGCGAGATTGCTGAGCCTCTGGCAAAGATGTTTGAATCATTATTAGGGATGGAAGAGTTTCCGAAGGATTGGAGGGTTGAGAGAGCAGTTCATTTATTCAAGAAATGGAGTAGTGATAGCCCAGGAAATTATAGACCGGTGAGTCTTACTTCAGTGGTTAGTAAGTTGATGAATAAGATTCTAAAAGGCAGGATTTATGAACATTTGGAGAGGTATCTATGATTACGAACAGTTAGCATGGCTTTGCCAAGGGCAGCTCGTGCATTACGAGACTGATTGAACGTTCTGAGAATGTGACTAACACATTGATGAAGGAAGAGCAATTGATGTAGTGTATATGGATTTTAGCAAGGTATGTGATAAGCTACCTCACGCAAGGCTTATTGAGAAAGTAAGGATACATGGAATCCAAGGGGACATGTCTTTGTTGATCCAGAGCTGGCTTGCCCACCGAAGGCAAAGAGTTTTTGTGACAGGCCATATACTGCATTGGATCGGTCACCAGTGGTGTGCCTCAAGGATATGTTCTGGGACCCTTACTCTTCGAGATTTTTATAAATGACCCGGATGAAGAACAGAAGGGGTATGTTAGTAAGTTTGCTCGTGACACAAATGTTGAGTGTGTTGTGGATCGTGTGTCGGGCTGTCAGAGGTTACAACCGGACATTGATTGGTTGCAAAACTGGGCTGAGAAGTGACAGATAGAGTTCAACCAAGATAAGTGTGTGCGGTTCATTTTGGTAGGTCAAATATGATGGCCGAATATAGTATTAATATTAAAACTCCTGGCAATGTGTAGGATCAGAGGGATCTTGGGGTCCGAGTCCAATGGACGCACAAAGCAGCTGCGCAGATTGACTCTGTGGTTAAGTAGGCATGCGGTGCATTGGCCTTCATCAATCGTGGAATTGAATTTAGGAGCCGAGAGGAAATGTTGCAGCTATGTAGGACCCCGGTCACATCCCACTTGGAGTACTGTGCTCAGATCTGGTCACTACAGGAAGGATATCGAAACACCTTTGATCGTTTCCGTCCCACACGCTAATCGGTTGCACTATGTTATGAAATGTTTAAACACTCAGAGCAAAAGGAACGGGCGGTCTATTTCCACTATGTCTCCCATAGCCTTAAAAACTTCTATCGGAATTTTTTTTCATCCTAGCGCTTGGGGAAACAACCCCGATTTGTGCAAACTCTTCTTATAGCGCACATCCAAAAGTCCTGAGAGCAAAATGATAAAAGTCGGCTGCGCCAGCTCCAATGCCCGTACATCGGTCCTATAATGCAATGACAAGAAATGAAAGCAGAACTCTTGATATGGCCAACCAGAGTTTTTAGTCCCCGAGTAATAAGTATGCATTTAATGCATCGTTGAAGAATTATGCAATTCCGTTTCTTGACGTTACATGCATTGTATATACTTGCTGAAAGCTGAATATTCAATATTGTAATTATGTACATAGAAATAGTCACATTGAGATGCTGGTAATCTTTCAGTCATTTATATTTAAAATCGGCACCTCAGTATTGATCTAATTACCTCCTTCTCTACAGGTTAGTTATTTCTCCACCTGCTCCTGTCTCAGCGATAAGACAGAATACCCGACGTTTTTTCGAACTATTCCCAGCGACCAGTACCAGTCCCAAATTCTCGCTGAGCTGGTGAGAACATTCGGCTGGACTTGGATTGGCACCATTAGAAGTAACACCGAATATGGCATTTTCGGAATGCAAGGATTTGTCAAACATGTGGAAACGTTTGGGGTTTGCATTGCCTACTCTGAGTCATTTTACAGGACCGACCCTCCAGAGAAGATCAGCAAAATCGTCCGGGTGATAAAAGATGCGTCCACTAAAGTGGTGGTGGCCTTTGCCCACGGTGCTGATATGCGAATCTTATTGAACGAAATTGTGCGTCAGAATGTAACAGGTATACAATGGATTGGAAGTGAGTCGTGGGTGACAGAAAATATTTTATCGCCTGAAGAAAGAGTAGTTTATCTCACAGGGACAATCGGCCCGTCTACTCAAAGGACAGAGATAGACGATCTGAGATATTATCTTCATAACGTTCATCCTTCTAACTTTCCTGGCAATATTTTGGTGGAGGAGTTTTGGGAAACTTTATTCGCCTGCTCTTTTACTACAGGGAATACGACAAACCCAATGAATTCCATGGGTCAAGTAAGGCAGTGCACAGGGAACGAACAAATGGAAGAGACTGTAGATGCCTACCTTCCAGCTATAATGGAAGGGAGTTCCTACCACGTGTATAAAGCGGTCTACTCTATTGCTCACGCACTCCACAATCTGTTAACCTGTGTAGATGGTCATGGGCCATTTATAAATAACACATGCGCACGTATTTCAAATTTCGAGCCGTGGCAGGTAGGCCTGTAATTCCTTTACAACTCCGAACAACTAATTGACAAAGCGGGCAAGTGTGAATGTTGTTGAAGTTTACATTGTGTTCTATTTCCAGGTGCAGGTAAAATACAGGCGACTAGACTTTAGTTTTGTGGGGTCAATTTTTTTTTATTTCTGTCTGTTGGTTTCAAATGTTTGACAAACCAATCGTTATTAATTATTAATAATAATAATAATAATAATAATAATAATAATAATAATAATAATAATAATAATAATAATAATAATAATAATAATAATAATAATAATAATAATAATAATAATAATAAATAATTAATGGAAAGTGGTCAGTGAGTGCGTGGGCCAGTGACGCTTTGACGAGAAGAGGCTGAGGACGAGGTTCTCTCCAAGTGAGGTGAGGCCGGGTAAGTTCCTTTCAAAGGAGAAAGTTTCAAAAGTTGAGGCAAGTATTGGATAGGTCATGGCAGCTGAGATTGGCCCCGAGGTTTGTTCATCCTGCAGCATGTGGGAAATCAGGGATACTTACATTGTCCCTGAAGACCATGTGTGCAGGAAGTGTGCCCAACTGCAGCTTCTGGCAGAGCGCATTGAGCGTCTGGAGCTGCGATTGGATTCATACTGGAGCATCCGCGATGCTGAGAACGTCGTGAATAGCACGTTCAGTGAGTTGGCCACACCGCAGGTAAAGGCTACACAGGCAGAAAGGGAAGGGGTGGTCTCTAGATAGCGTAGCTGTAAGCAGGCAGTGCAGGAGTCCCCTCAGGTCATCTCCCTGCTAAACAGATACACTGTTTTGGATACTGTTGTGGGAGATGTCTCAGCAGGGGAAGGCAGCAGCAGCCGAGATCATTACACCAGGGTGGCTCTGTGGCACAGGAGGGACGGAAAAGGAGTGGAAGAGCTATAGTGACAGGGTATTCGATTGTAAAGGGAATAGATAGGCGTTTCTGCGGCCGCAAACGAGACTCCAGGAAGGTATGTTGCCTCCCTGGTGCAAGGTTCAAGGATGTCTCTGAGCGGCTGCAGGACATTCTGGAATGGGAAGGTGAACAGCTAGTGGTCGTGGTGAACATAGATACCAACGATATAGGAACAAAAACTGGATGAGGCCGTACAAGGTGAATTTAGGGAGTTAGGAGATAAACTAAAGTAGCACCACAAAGTTAATAATCTCTGGATTACTACCAGTGCCACGTACTAGTCAAAATAGAAATAGGATATTTCAGATGAATACGTGGCTTGAAAAATGGTGCAGGGGGGAGGGATTCAAATTTCTGGGGCATTGGAACCAGTTCTGGGGGAGGGGGGACCGGTATAAACAGGACGGTCTGCACCTGGGCTGGACTGGAACCAATGTCCTACAGGAAGCGTTTGCTACTGCTGCTCAGGAGGCTTTAACCTAATATGGCAGGGGGATGGGAACAAGTGAAGAGAGACAGAGGGGTGTAAAATGAGGGTAGAAGCAAAAAGTAGTAAGGTGAAAAGTAAAGGTGGCAGGCAAATCCCGGGCAAAAAGCAAAAAGAGCCACTTTTCAACATAATTGTCTAAAAGCTAAGAATGTTGTAAAAACAAGCCTGAAGGCTTTGTGTGTCAAAGCGCGGAGCATTCGTAACAGGGTGGATGAATTGAATTTGCAGATAGTTATTAATGAATATGATATAGTTGGGATCACAGAGACATGGCTCCAGGGTGACCAAGGATGGGAGCTCAACATCCTGGGATATTCAATATTCAGGAGGGATAGACAGGAAAGAAAATGAGGTGAGCTAGCATTGCTGGTTAGAGAGATTAACGCAATAGAAAGGAAGGACATTAGCCTGGAGGATGTGGAATCGATATGGGTAGAGCTGCATAACAGTAAGGGGCAGAAAAAGCTGGTGTGAGTTGTGCATAGGCCACCAAACAGTAGTAGTGAGGTTGCGGATGGCATTAAACAGGAACGTAGAAATGCTTGCAATAAAGGAACAGTAGTTATAATGCGTGACTTCAATCTACATATAGATTGGGTGAACCAAATTGGGAAGGGTGCTGAGGAAGAGGATTTCTTGAAATGTATGTGCGATGGTTTTCTGAACCAACATGTCGAGCAACCAACTAGAGAGCAGGCCATTCTAGTTTGGGTATTGAGCAATGAGGAAGGGTTAGTTAGCAATGTTGTCGTGCGAGGCCCCTTGGGTAAGAGTGACCCTAATATGGTGGAATTCTTCATTAAGATGGAGAGTGACATAATTAATTCAGAAGCAAAAGTTCTGAACTTAAAGAAGGGTAACTTTGAAGGTATGAAAAGTGAATTAGCTAAGATAGACTGGCAAATGATACTTAAAGGTTGACGGTGGATATGAATTGGCAAGCATTTAAAGATCGCATGGATGAACTACAATAATTGTTCATCCCAGTTTGGCAAAAGAGTAAACCAGGGAAGTTAGTGCACCCGCAGCTGACAAGAGAAATTAGGGATAGTATCAAGTCCAAAGAAGAAACATATAAATTAGCAAAAAAAAAGCGGCACACCTGAAGACTGAGAGAAATTCAGAGACCAGCAGAGGAGGACAAAAGGCTTAATTAGGATAGGGAAAAAAGATTATGAGAGAAAGCTGGCAGTGATCATAAAAACTGAGTGTAACAGCATTTATAGGTACGTGAAAAGAAAATGATTGGTCAAGACAAATGTAGGTCCTTTACAGTCAGAAACAGGTGAATTGATCACAGGGAGCAAAGACATGGCAGACCAATTGAATAACTACTTTGGTTCTGTATTCACTAAGGAGGACATAAATAATCTTCCGGTAATAGTAAGGGACAGAGGGTCTAGTCAGATGGAGGAACTGTGGGAAATACATGTTAGTAGGGAAGTGGTGTTAGGTAAATTGAAGGGATTAAAGGCAGATAAATCCCCAGGGCCAGATGGTCTGCATCCCAGAGTGCTTAAGGAAGAAGCCCAAGAAATAGTGGATGCATTAGTGATATTTTTTCAAAACTCCTTAGATTCTGGATTAGTTCCTGAGGATTGGAGGATGGCTAATGTAACCCCACTTTTTAAAAAAGGAGGGAAAGAAAAACGGGAATTATAGACCGGTTAGTCTCACATCGGTGGTGGAGAAAATGTCGGTTATCAAAGATGTGATAACAGCACATTTGGAAAGAGGTGAAATCATCGGACAAAGTCAGCATGGATTTTTGAAAGGAAAATCATGTCTGACGTAACTTATAGAATTTTTTGAAGATGTAACTAACAGAATGGATAGGGGAGAGCCAGTGGATGTGGTATATTTAGATTTTAGAAAGGCTTTGGACAAGGTCCCACACAGGAGATGAGTGTGCAAACTTAAAGCACACGGTATTGGGGCTATGGTATTGATGTGGATAGAGAATTGGTTGTCAGACAGGAAGCAAAGAGTGGGAGTAAACGGGACCTTTTCAGAATGGCAGGCAGTGACTAGTGGGGTACCGCAAGGCTCAGTGCTGGGACCCCAGTTGTTTACAATATGTATTAATAGTTTAGACGAGGGAATTAAATGCAGCATCTCCAAGTTCGCGGATGACACCAAGCTGAGCAGCGGTGTTAGCTGTGAGGAGGATGCTAAGAAGATGCAGGGTGACTTGGATAGGTTTGGTAAGTGGAGAAATTCATGGCAGATGCAATTTAATGTGGATAAGTGTGAGGTTATAAGCAGAACACCCCTGTAGCCATTCCACTGAATAATAAGTTTACCGTCCTGGATGCTGTTGGTGTGGACGACCGTCCAGCTGCGAGCCACGGTGGCAGGGCCTCTAGCACTGAGTCTGACCCTGTGGTGCAGAAGAATGGGACGGAGTAGAGGATAGCTGTCGTCATTGGAGACCCTATAGGCAGGGGAGCAGACAGGAGATTTTGTGGACGTGAGAAGGAAACCAGTGTCCGGTAGGTCTCTGACCGGGTGCATGCCATCCTGGTACGAGAGGGAAAGCAACCAGAAGTCGTGATACATGTTGGGACCGACGACATAGGCAGGAAGAGTGATGAGGTCCTGAAGTGTGAGTTTCGGGAACTAGGCAGAAGACTTAAGAAGAGGAGCTCAAGGGTGGCTGTCTCAGGATTGCTGCCAGTACTACGTGATAGTGATGGTAAGAATTGGAGGAGATGACAGTTTGAATGCGTGGCTAAGGAGCTGGTGCAGGGGGCAGGGTTTTAGTTTTTGGACCATTGGGATCTCTTCTGGGGAAGGTGGGACCTGTACAGATTAGATGGGTTGCACGTGGACTCGAGGGAGAGAAATATCCTTGCTGGTAGGTTTGCTAGCATGGTTCAGGAGGGTTTCAACTAATTTTGCAAGCGGGATGGGACCCGGAGCGATAGAAAAGTGAACAAAGTATATGGAGTAAAGCCAGATCCAATAAATAGAGAGGCTTGGAGGAAAGAAACAGAATAAAGGGTGTAAAGGTAGTAAGGTGGAATGGCTAAAGTGGGTGTACTTCAATGCAAGAAGCATCAGGAACAAAGGTGATGAACTGAGAACTTAGATACATACATCGAATTATGATGCAGTGGCCATTTCGGAGACTTGGCTGGCACCAGGGCAGGAATGGATTCTCAATATTCCTGCATTTCAGTGCTTTAAAAGGGATAGAAGCGGGGAGGGGAAGGGGGTGGCATTACTGGTCAGGGATACTCTAACAGCTCAGCTGCAGAAAGGGAGGATAATGTAGCAGGATCCTCTTTTGAGTCAGTATGGGTGGATGTCAGGAACAGGAAGGGAGCAAACTCTACTGTGGGTATTCTATAGGCCCACTGGTAGCGGCAGAGAGACCGAGGAGCAGATTGGGAGATTTTGGAAAGGTGCAAAAATAACAGGGTTGTTATCATGGGTGACTTTAACTTCTCTAATATTGATTGGTACTTGATTAGTTCCAAGGGTTTAGATGGGGCAGAGTTTGTTACGTGTGTCCAGGATGGATTCCTGTCACAGTATGTTGACAGGCCGACTCGGAGGTATGCCATACTAAGTCTAGTATTAGGTAACGAACCGGGTCAGGTCACAGAATTGTCAGCGGGTGAGCATCTGGTGGACAGTGATCAACGCTCCGTGGTCTTTAGCATTATCATGGAAAAGGTTAGAATCAGAGAGGACAGGAATATTTTTAATTAGGGAAGGGCAAATTATGAGGCTATAAGGCTAAAACTTGCGGGTGTGAATTGGGATGATGTTTTTGCAGGGAAATGTACTATGGACATGTGGTTGGTGTTTAGGGATATCTTGCAGGATGTTAGGGATAAATTTGTCCCGGTGGGAAAGATAAAGAACGGTAGGGTGAAGGAACCATGGGTGACAAGTGAAGTGGAAAATCTAGTCAGGTAGAAGAATGTAACATACACTAGGATTAGGAAGCAAGGATCAAATGGGTATATTGAGGAATATAGGGTAGCAAGAAAAGAGCTTAATAAGGGGCTGTGAAGAGCAAGAATGGGGCATGAGAAGGTCTTGGTGAGTAGGGTAAAGGAAAACCCCAAGGCATTCTTCAAGTATGTAAAGAACAAAAGGATGACAGAGTGAAGGTAGTACCGATTAGAGATAAAAGTGGGAAGATGTGCCTGGTGGCTGTGTAAGTGAGCAAGGTCCTCAATGAAAACTTCTCTTCGGTATTTGATGATGGTGATGACAATATGAGTGAGGTTGATGTTCTGGAGCATGTTAATATTAAGGGAGAGGAAGTGTTGGAGTTGCTAAGATACATTAGGACGGATAAGTCCCCGGAGCCTGACGGTATATTCCCCAGGATCCTCCACGAGGCAAGGGAAGAGATTGCTGAACCTCTGGCTAGGAGCTTTATGTCCTCGTTGTCCACGAGAATGGTACCGGAGGACTGGAGGGAGGCGAATGTTGTCCCCTTGTTCAAAAAAGGTAGTAGGGTTAGTCCAGGTAATTATAGACCAGTGAGCCTTACGTCTGTGGTGGGAAAGCTGTTGGAAAAGATTCTTAGAGATAGGATCTACGGGCATTTAGAGAATCATGGTCTGATCAGGGACAGTCAGCGTGGTTTTGCGGAGGGCAGATCGTGCCTAACAAGCCTGAAAGAGTTCTTTGAGGAAGTGACCAGGCATATAAATGAGGGTAGTGCAGATGATGTGATCTACATGGATTATAGTAAGGCATTTGACATTATTCAGAAAGTCAGAAGGCATGGGATTGACGGATGTTTGGCCAGGTGGATTCAGAATTGGCTTGTCGGCAGAACGCAGAGGGTCATGGTGGAGGGAGTACATTGTGATTGGAGTGTTGTGACTTGTGGTGTCCCACATGGATCTGTTCTGGGACCTCTACTTCTTGTTATTCTTATTAACGACCTGCAACTGGGAGTAGAAGGGTGGGTTGGCAAGTTTGCAGACGACACAAAGGCTGGTGGTCTTGTGGATATTGTAGAGGATTGTCGAAGATTGCAGAGAGACATTGATAGGATGCAGAAGTGGGCTGAGAAGTGGCAGATGTAGTTTAACCCAGAGATGTGTGAGGTGGTACACTTTGGATGGAGAAACTCCAAGGCCGAGTACAAAGTAAATCGCAGAATACTTGGTAGTGTGGAGGAGCAGAAGGATCTGGGGGTACATGTCCACAGATTCCTGAAAGTTGCCTCACAGGTAGGTAGGGTAGTTATGAAAGCTTATGGGGTGTTACCTTTCATAAGTCGAGGGATGGAGTTTAAGAATCGCGATGCAAATGATGCAGCTGTATAATCCTCTAGTTAGGCAATACTTAGAGTACTGTGCCCCGTTCTGGTCGCCTAACTATAGGAAGGATGTAGAAGCATTTTAAAGGGTACAGAGAAGATTTACCAGGATGTTGCCCGGTTTAGAGAGTATGGATTATGTTCAGAGATTAAAGTAACTAGGGATTTACTCTTTGGAGAGAAGGAGGATGAGAGGAGACATGATAGAGGTGTACAAGTTATTAACCGGAATGGACAGAGTGGACAGCCAGCGCCTCTTCCCCAGGGCACCACTATTCAGTACAAGAGGACATGGCTTTAAGGTAAGGGAAGGGAAGTTCAAGTGTGATATTAGAGGAAGGTTTTTGACTCAGAGAGTGGTTGGTGTGTGGAATGCACTGCCTGAGTCAGTCGTGGAGGCAGATACACTAGTGAAGTTTAAGAGACTACTAGACAGGTATATGGAGCAATTTAAGGTGGGGGGTGATATGGGAGGCAGGGATTGCAGGTCGGCACAACATTGTGGGCCGAAGGGCCTGTAATGTGCTATACTATTCTATTTTTGTTCTCTGTTAATTCGGGAACGGAGTCACTAATCAAGAGAGAAGCAAACTCGCCCAAGCAGATATTCAGCCTCTTACTTCGATACTGCAGATTTGTTGTTTCGATCATCTGCACAGAGTGTTCGATGAAGGATTAATATTGGAAATGGCAATGCTCGAAATGTCCTGCTTTCTGTATAGTAGGTAAGTGTGAACTGTATTGCACTTTATCAGTTGGCGGTAAAAGGTCACTATCTCAGAGACTACACATCGAAGTCTCTCTTTTGTAGTAGCATGCAGTCATGTAGGGAGTTTAAGTTTCTTGCCTGTATAATCAACCCACGACATCTCATTCAGTAATGATAGTGAGGGAAGCGCGACAACCATATTATTCTAGCCCAGAAATATGTGAAACAGAAGATATTCTCTGGATTGTGAAGGTCCAGAATAAAACACTCAAAATTCTGTGGGATCTTAGCAATTAGGTACCTTTTCTTTTTCAAAGAAAGACATATTCGTAGTATAGTCTCTATTGTTTTGTTACTGCCTGTATTTAGTCCTTGACATGTATCTTCCTTTCCTCTCCTCTACTTTCTGACATGGTGCTCTGATTCCCATTCCCCAGCCAAGCCAGTTTAAACCTTTCGCTCGTACTACTTGGGAGGGTTTAAATGTGAAGTACCGCAACTTGCTAGGTCAGTCTTGAAGATACTATAGGTACCCTGTAAAAAATCAAGATCCTAAATACTTTTCAGAAACATTGGGATTCAAGTTCATACAATCGTGAAAGCGGGTACATAGTCTGAAATAGTGGTAAAGAAAGCATATGACATGGTCCTTTATTAGTTGAGGCACTGAGTTCTAAAGACAGTAAGTTATAGCTCAGTAATTCTATTTGGGCTGTATATGCAGATTTTATATAGTTCTAATCGACCCATTATCACCAGGATGCCGACGCTTCATAGGGTTTGCAAGAGAAGTTTACTATGATGTTGACCGAGTAAGAGGGCATTGATATGAAGGGCTGGAGAAACATGGCTTGTCTTCACTGCAGCGTGAGAGTCTGAGAAAAAAGAAAAGAGCTGTGTTTTACACAGAGAATGGCATGTGTCTGTAGCGCACTGCTTGGGAAATTCTTAGAGGCAGAAACATTATAGAATTTAAACCATTAAATGGAACCGTGAATGTGAGAGAACTGTAATCCTATAGGCATTGTGTAGCCAGAAGGAATTTTTAGTTAGCCGTTTGATTACTAATTTAAGTGATTTGGCATACCTTTGTGTGCCTAAGAGCCTCTTCCTGCTCAATGCTCTACTGTGTTCGATGTTAGGAGTCGCCACCTATTCTGCTCTGGTCCATTGAGAAATGTCCTAAGTTACTCAACCTTTCCCTTACAGTCGGGTCACCAATTCCTGGAAACACCCTTGTAAATTTGCTTTCTCTCTTTCAGTCTTACTATAGATAGGTAGCTAGAAGACGGCACAATATTCAAAGTACGACCGCGCCAAAGTCCTGAGTGTAACATACAGCTATTTTCGTTTCGTTATTTTGATTTATGAAAGCCAAGATTTACAGTGAATTTGAAAGCCTGTTTGGTTGCACTAAATCCCTGCCTCCGTTAAATAGAAGTCTCCATATGTTATTCCTCCCTAGTTGCTCCACTACCTTCAAAGAGTGAATTTCAAAGCAAAGACGGGAGAAACCGTGTATTTTGATGAAAATGGTGACCCGGTGCCAAGATACGAATTGGTGAACTTACAGAAGAATATTAAGGGTACAGTTGATATTGTAAACATTGGGTACTACGATGGATCTGCTCCACCAGGGCGCGAACTAAAGATGCATATCCATGACATCGTCTGGAGCACGACTGGAAAGAGGGTACAGCCATCATTTGATAATGCAATTACATTGTGAAAAGGGAAAATAGTTGCATGCCTAGTATATCGATGATATTGGAGATACTGGTGTACTTTTGCCGACATTGTCCTTGATTAATGAAATGTAACACCCAGTTTCCACAGCTCAGGAGTTCTGGACATTCGGGAGTTTTGACGAACGAGAGATTTCCTTCATGATATATATAATGTGTTCAGGGTAGATGGTAAGATCGTTGGAACATTGGGAACGTCACAAACAAGACGCCGCAGTATCGAAGTAAGAGGCTGAACATGTCAAGCTGGGGAGAATATATATATATATCTTTGTTAAGCTCTGAATGAATTTCTGACTTTTTCCCCCCAAGATGGGGCAAGGCCATATAATTAGATAATTTACATGCCTTCAGGTAGATATTCGAAAGGAGATCATGGATAATAGAACTGATGGAGCAGAGAAGTTATGTCCAGCTTTGTTAAGCTCTGACCAGACTGAAAGATAGGATAAGTTCAAAAGGCCGAGTAGACTATTCGTATGAGTATGTCCCTGCGAGACTCTAACTTCTACCTCTCTTCCCACAGCAAATTTACTAATCTCGAAAACAATGTTACTTAAGACCAACATAGCTTTGACATTCATATATGAACACAAACATAGAATTAGAATGTATTTCATTTTCTACACTTCTAAGATTGCCGTAGTTTCATTGGAATTCTATACCAAGTGATATTTAGCGCTCCTTAGAGGAGTAACATGATGATTTGGCAGACGAAAGAGTGGATGGCAAGCTGGTTGCGGGGCAGGAATTCAGATTCTTGATTCATTTGGATTTTTTTGGGGGGTAGTTAAAATATATTAAAATGGGGTATGAAGCCTCAAAAGCATAGAGGGCCAATTATCCTCAAGGGAAAATCGGTTGAACGTGTCTGGGAGGTTTTAAATTAGTTCGGCAGTGGAATCGGAAACGGAGAGAAGGGAGGCTGGGAAGGATGGTTAGAAAAAATAAAGGTAGCGAGAAGTCAAACTATCAGGAACAATAGGGGGATGATAAGAAAAAAATAGCCAGGAAGGTGAGTATCAGCACATTATGGATTCAATAGACAATAGATAATAGACAAAAGGTGCAGAAGTAGACCATTCTGCCCTTCGAGCCTGCAACGCCATTTTGAAATCATGGCTGATCAACTACTATCAATACCTGGTTCCTGCCTTGTCCCCATATCCTTTGATTCCCCTATCCATAAGATACCTATCTAGCTCCTTCTTGAAAGCATCCAGAGAAATGGCCTCCACTACCTTCCGAGGCAGTGCATTCCAGACCCACACAACTCTCTGGGAGAAGTTTTTCCTTATCTCTGTCCTAAATGATCTACCCCTTATTCTCAAGCCATGCCCTCTGGTACTGGACTCTCCCAGCATCTGGAACATATTTTCTGCCTCTATCTTGTCCAATCCCTTAATAATCTTATATGTTTCAATCAGATCCCCTCTCAATCTCCTTAATTCCAACGTGTACAAGCCCAGTCTCTCTAACCTCTCTGCATAAGACAGTGCAGACATCCCAGGAATTAACCTCAAGAATCTACACTGCACTTCCTCTACAGCCAGGATGTCCTTCCTTAACCCTGGAGACCAAAAATGTACACAATATTCCAGGTGTGGTCTCAGCAGGGCTCTGTACAAATGCAAGAGGATTTCCTTGTTCTTGTAGCCAATTCCCTTTGTAATAAAGGCCAACATTCCATTAGCCTTCTTCACTGCCTGCTGCACTTACTCATTCACCTTCAGTGACTGATGAACAAGGACTCCTAGATCACTTTGTAATTCTCCCTTACCTAGCTCTACACCGTTCAGATAATAATCTGCCTTCCTGTTTTTACTCCCAAAGTGAATAACCTAACACTTATTCACATTAAACGTCATCTGCCAAGTATCTGCCCACTCACCCAGCCTATGGCAGAATATGGCAGGTATTCTTGGGAATAATGCACAAGGTGCAAAATCAGTTCATCCCCCAGAGAAGGAAGGATTCAAAGTGGGCAATCAATCAAAACGAAAAGCAAATCATGCATTCAGAGTGCAACAACTAAGTTGGAGTGTAACAAATGAGGTGAATGCTCTTTTCCTCTTTTAAAGATCGTCGGATATGATGTTGCGATCACAATTAAATCGCGGCTGAAATTTGGTTGTAGTTGAGAGCTGTATGTCGAGGGTTACACATTGTACTGGAGGGACAGGCAGTTGGGATGGCGGGTGTGGGGAGGAAACAATGTCATTACAACAGTAGAAGGAAGTAACATAATATTGGAACATGCTGAATACCTGGCTTGAGTTACTGAAAGTGTAAAAGTATCTTGATAGCAGTTGCATGAAAGGCTTCCAATCAGTAGCTGGGATGTGAAGAAAAAATTACAAAGAAAATAGAAATGCTTGCAATAAATAGCAAGGTTATGATAGTTATGGATATATTAAAATGCAAGAAGATTAGGAAATCAGATAATAGATCTCCAGATAATGAATTTGTTGAATATCCACAGGATGGATTTCAGAGGAGTTTGTCTTTCAGTCTGGTAGGAGATTAGCTGACGTCATGTAATAATTCGAAGGCGATTACGGAGCTTAGGGTAAAGGAACACTGAGGGTCCAGTTATCATTGTATGATTGAGTTCAACCTGGAATTTGATAGGAAAATGGAAAATTCCGACGTGGACTTAGTTCCGTGGAGTAAAGGAAATTATAGTGGTATGAGACATGAATTAGCCGAGGTAAATTGAAGGGAGATGCCGGAAGGAAAGGCAGCAAACGGAAATGGCTTGAGCTTCTATAAAACATTAGGAAGGGGCAGCATAGATGTATTCCAAAACAAAGAAATATTCAAATGACAAATGGAACAAAGTGGCTGAGAAAGGAATTCAAAGCTAATGTAAAAACAGAAGAGAGGGTACACACTAAAGCAAAAGCGGCGGGATTGTGAACGATTGGGAAGTTTTTAAATACCTACTGTTACACGGGGGCGACAGAGGAGAACCCAAGTGCGGGACACTGGCACGTCGAATCAGTTGGGGAGGCTGGCGTAGACCTGGATGTAGAGCAGGAAACCAGAGGAATCGTGACAAGGAGACGGGAATCACAGGGACTCTCTGGAAACTAAAGCGGAACATAGACCTACCGGATCTAATCGGAACAGGAAATGGAGTATCACACGAGAATTGACCAACGAACTGGCAACCTGTGATAGAGTCGCCATTGTATTTATTTCCCAGTCTCTGATGAAGGCCAGATGTACGGTAATTTGGTAACTCGCAGCAATTGACTGAAATTGGGTCATGATCAGGGAGAAAGAAGTGTTACAGGGGAACGGCCAACCGGAACCATGACAGTACCCCCCCCCCCCATCAATGGGAGCCTCCCGGCGTTTCTCCAGGCCTGTCAGGATTTTCCCGATGGAAGTCCTGGATGAGGGAAGGGTCTACGATAAAGGAGCGGTGGACTCAGGAAAGCTTTTCAGGACCGTACCCCTCCCAGTCCACCAGGTATTGGAGGCCCCTGACCCGACGGCGCACATCTAGCAGGGGCAGGCAGGGGGAGGAGACTCAGCTGGGGGACACAAAGGGCTGACGGAGACTGGTTTCAACTGAGACACATGAAAGGTTGGGTGAATACGTATGGACTTTGGCAGCGTGAAGCCGGACCACTGTGGGGTTGATAATCCTATTGACCTTGAATGGTTCCAGGAAGCGAGGGGCAAGTTTCCATGTTCGCATGTTCCCTGGAAGAAAGCCACACCATCTGCTTCGGTTGGTACTCCAGCGCTGGAGTCCGGTGTCGGTCAGCCGTTTTCTAATTTCGATTTGTTGATTTGAGTAGGGCCGTGCGAGTCTCCTCCCAAATCTTCCGGCACCGATCAACATGGTCCCGAACCGACGGTACCGGGATCTCTTCTTCCTGTGCAGGGAACATCCGGGGTTGGTACCCAAGGGTGAACTCGAACGGTGACCTCCCAATGGCAGAGCTCACCAGGGCGTTGTAGGCGTACTCAACTCACTGGAGATGGACGCTCCAGGTTGACGGGTGGTTTGACGTTACACAACGTACGGTCGCCTCCAGGTCTTGGTTGACCCGTTTCGTCTGGGGGCGGAAGTCGGACGACAGGCTGACCGTTGCACCTAAGGCTTGACAGGAGGCCTTCCATATCATTGAGACGAACTGGGGACCTCGATCGGAGATCATGGCCGCGGGATTTCCGTGGAGGCGGAAGACGTGGCGGACGAGAAGATCTGCGGTCTCCTGCGCGGGAGGTAGTTTAGGGAAGGCCACAAAATGCACTGACTTCGAGAGACGATTCATCACAGTGAGTACGGCAGTGTTTCCATGTTGGGAGGGTAGACCAGTGATGAAATCTAAAGCGATTTGGGACCAGTGACGCCCAAGTACAGGTAGGGGACGGAGTAATCCCGCAGGTGGCCGATGGGAGGCTTTTCCATGGGCGCAGACGGAACTTGCGGAAACATAGGGACGGGTGTGAGGGTCCATGGAGGGCCACCAGAAATGCCTCTTCAGGAGGGTCAGGGTCCGATCGACTCCGGGATGGCAGGCGAAGCGACAAGTGTGCCCCCACTGTAAGAACCTGTGATCGAACAGCATCGGGTACAAAGAGGCGATTGGGAGGTCCGCTGCCGGGGTCGGTTTGCGTCCTTTGGGCCTCTTTGACTCTGGACTCGATCTTCCAGGTGAGGGCAGCCACTACAGAAGGTGTTGCAAAAATGGTTTCGGGGTTGGAAAGATCCACCTCGGAAATGTATTGGCGGGAGATAGCATCGGGCTTCCCGTTCTTGGATCCCGGACGACAGGTGAGGGAGAACCTGAACCGGCCAAAAAATAATGCCCAAAGCCTGGAATTCAGGCGTTTGGCGGTCTGAATATATTCAAAGTTCTTATAGTCTGTCCAGACGATGAATGGGTGTTCCGCCCCCTCTTTTCCAACGCCAGTTTGACCGCTGGTAGCTCCCGGTTCCCCACGTCTTAGTTTCGTTCAGCGGGAGACAGTCGCCGAGAGAAGAAGGCACCGGGATGTGGTTTCTGATCCGGGCCCGAACGTTGTAACAGTACCGCTCCCACCCCAGAGTCAGAGGCGTCAACCTTCACAATGAACTGACAGGAGGGGTCCGGTTGAATCAGAACAGGGCAGACGTGAAAGACCACTTCAGTTCGGCGAATGCTGAGTCCGCCTCGGAGTTCCAAAGGAAAGGTGTGGCAGGTGAGGTAAGTCGGGTAAGGGGAGCAGCCATCTGACTGTAGTTTCTGATGAACCGGCGATAGAATTTCGCAAACCCCAGGAACCGTTGGAGTTGCTTGCTGTCCGTGACTTTGGGCCATTCCGCCACAGCCCGGATCTTCTCAGGATCAGCTCTCACATGTCCTCTTTCGATTATCTAACCCAGGAAGCTGGCCGAGGGGACGTGGAATTCCCATTTCTCCGCCTTTATGAATAATTTATTCTCCCCCAGCCTCTGCAGGACTTGACGGACATGGTGCACGTGTTGCTGGGGACTGCTGGAAAAGATTAGGATGTCCTCCAGGTTGACAAACACAAAGTGGTTAATGAAGTCTCTCAGTACATCGTTAATCAAGGCTTGAAAAAGTGCGGGGGCATTGGTGAGGCCGAAAGGCACGACTAAGTAGTCGAAGTGGCCTAACGGGGTATTGAAAACCGTCTTCTACTCGACCCACCACCCCCCCCCCCACCTTATCCGGACCAAATGGTAGGCGTTTAGGAGGTTCAACTTCGAGGAGATGTTGGATCCGTGAAGTGGCTCGAACGCAGAAGGTATAAGAGGCTGTAAGTACTTGTTCTTGATGGTTATATATTTAGGCCTCGGTAATCGATGCAGGGACGGAGAGAGCCATGCTTCTTCCACACAAAGAAGAATCCAGCTCCCACCCAGGAGGATGAGGGTCGAATAATGCCCGCCGCGAGAGACTCACTATTATATTTTTCCATGGCTTCTTTGTCAGTCCGGGACAGGTTATCCAGGCGACTGATAGGTAACGCGGCCCCGGGGAGAAGGTCCATAGCTCAGTAATACGGGTGGTGAGGAGGCAGGGAAAGGTCACGTTGCTTGCTGAATACCTGTCCCAGGTCGTGGTATTCTGTGGGAAATCTAGGCAATTCGAGGGTTTGAAAGGCAGGCGAGGTCGCTGTATCCTCTCTAGGGCATAGGGCCGACAGCAGACAGGTGGCGTGGCAAAATGGACTCCAGCTGGCTATCCTCCCGGTAGGCCAATCAATGCAAGGGTTATGGCATCTTAACCAGGGGTATCCAAGTACTATCGGGGCTTGACGAGAGGAGATTAGTTTAAATTCTACCTGCTCCCGATGATTCCCACAAAGCATCAAAGAGAAGTCTTCCGTCCAGTGCCCGGGCTTCCAGAAGAGTAGCCAATGGCTCCCGAGGAATTCCGGCCTGGGCAGCTGTGTCTTCATCCAACAGATTCCCCTCAGCACCGGAGTCTATCAAGGTAGACAAGGACCGGGACTGTTGGTTGTTGGTTGCAGTAGCTTGGATCTGCATCCGGGCTTGGGGAACTGAAGGGAGTGTCGTCTGATTCACCAGAACAGTTTAAGCGGGGGCTACACTAGGAGCGGACGGGGAAGAGAGGCTGGCCGAAAATGGTAAGGTGGACCGTAGGATGACTCGTCTTTTCTCTCAGACGTTCTCGAAGTCGATTATCTACCCTGGTGGCTAGAGAGACCAAACAGTCCAGGCTGTTCACGTCACTCCTGGCCGCTAATTCATCTTTTATCTTGTCAGACAGACCCCGTCGGAACACTTCCTGTAGTGCTTCGTCATTCCAAACAGAGTCGGCCGCTAACGTTCGGAACTCTACGGAGTATTTCGCTACGCTTTGCGAGCCCTGACAAAGATTCAGAAGGCGCCTATCGCCGTCCTACCCGCGAAAGGGCTGTTCAAAAGCCTTCCTCAATTCGGAGAAAAAGGTGAAGAAGGAGGAACAGATCTCTGGCCAGCTGTCCTAGATAGCGGTGGCGCATAATAAGGCACCCCCTTGTAACAGCTCCATGATGAACGCAATTTTAGATCTGTCCGAGCTGTACGTACGTGGTTGTTGCTCAAAAAACAGAGAGTAGTGCAGGAAGAAAGCACGGCACTTCCCTAGGTTCCCAGCGTAGGGTTCTGGTTCGGGTACGTAAGGCACTCGAGACAATTGTTTTGCCGAGCCAAGGGGCGTACCCATCCCAGGCTGTGCGGTTTGGTCAGACTGGGTTCTTGGAAGGGACGGAGTAAGGGGAGCGGATACCCTGTCAACCTGCTCACTGACCTTCTTTAAATCTTCGGGTAGGGCACGAAGATCTTTCATGACTTCTCTGAGTAGTTGCTCATGTATGCCCAGTAGGGAGCCCTGACTAACGAGGGCCTGTTGCACCAGGTCTTTGTCCACTGGGTTCATTCTGCCCAGTTCGTTCTGTTACACGGGGGCGACGGAGGAGAACCCAAGTGCAGGACACTGGCACGTCGACTCACTTGGGGATCCTGGCGTAGACCTGAACGTAGAGCAGGAAACCAGAGGAAACTTAACAAGGAGACGGGATTCACAGGGACTCTCCAGAAACTAGAGCGGAACTTAGAACTACCGGTTCTAATCGCAACAGGGAACGAAGTATCACACGAGAATTGACCAACGAACTGGCAATCTGTGATAGAGTCGCCATCGTATTTATTTCCCAGTCTCTGATGAGAGCCAGATGTACGGTAATTGGGTAACTAGCAGCAATTGACTGAAATTGGGGCATGATCAGGGAGAAAGAAGTGTTAAAGGAGAACGGCCAACCGGAACCATGACACCTACAAAAAGCTTTAAAAATAATACAGAGAACAAAGATGAAGTATAATAGCAAGCTTGCAAAGAATATCAAAATGCACAGGAAAAATAACGCTTCCAAGAATGTGAAAAAAGTCAAGTCAAGTCAAGTCAGGTCACTTCTTTTGTCATTTCGACCATAACTGCTGCTACCATACATAGTAAAAATGAGACAACTTTTTATCAGGAGCACGGTGTTACAGAACACAGTACAAAAACTAGACTGAACTACGTAAAAAACACACACAGAGAAAGGTACACTAGACTACAGACCCACACAGCACTGCATAAAGTGCACAAAAGAAGGATAAAAATAGATATAGGACCGCCGGAGGGTGAGAGTAGAGATATAACGAGAGTCATGGCAGATAGACGAAATGAGTATTTTGCATCGCTGTTCATTGTGGAAGACACCAGCAGTGTGCCTGCTGCTAAAGGGTATGGCAGAAGAGAGGTGAATGAGGTTGCTATTGCAAGGTAAATTGTTCTCAAAAATATAAAAGGTCTACAGTTGCATAACTGAACCACACCAAATATACTGCAGACTTGCGTTCTGAAGAAGGTAGCTGTAGATATAGCTGAGGCAATAGTAATGACCTTTCAATAATTATTCAATTACATCAATGGCCCGGAGGACTCAAAAATTGCAAATATCACTCCACTTTTAAGAAAGGAGGGAGGCATCAAAAAGGAACTACACACCAGTTAGCCTGACCAGAACGCTTGGGAAGATGTTGGAGTCAATTGCTAGGGATAAGCTTTTGGGGTACTTTGTGAAACAGGTCAAAATAGAACAAGTTGGCAAAGTTTCTTTGAGGGAAAATCTTGCCTGATTAAACTGTGGGAAAAGTTTGGGAAGGACCTAAGAAGGATAGAAGCGACACATGCAGTGGATGTTCCATATTTAGATCTTCAGAAGGTCTTTGAGAGGGTCCCACACATGTCGCCGCTTCCCATGTTAATAGCTCATGGTATTTAAGGACAGTTACTGGGATGGTTAGAGAATTGGCTAATTGTAGGAGGCAGACAGGTGGAACAAAACGGTCATTCTTGAGGAAGGAAAATGCAATGTTTGCATTCATTTCAAGAGGACAGGGATATGATGTTAGAGCTTATCAGGCAATGTTGAGGCATCTTGAGTATTCTGAACGATTTTTGAATCTTTATCAAAAAGATTTCTTTATCAAGAAAGAGTTTAAAGAAGGTTTACAGGCATGAATCCAAAAATGAAAGGACTGAAGAAGGTTTCTCGGCTCTAGTCTTATAATCGCTGTAACTTAGAAAGATGACTCATTGAAACCTTTCCAATGTTGAAAGGCCTAGGGAGGATAGATGTGTAAAGCATGCACCCCATGGTAGGGCAGTCTAAGACAAGAGGGCACAACCTCAGGATAGAAGCGCGTCCATTAACGACAGAAGTGCCGAGATATTTCAGTATCCAACGAAGGAATAATTGCGGAATTTGTACTCACAAGCAACTATGGAGGCCAGGTAGTTGGGTATATTGAAGGCAGAGCTTGATAGGTTCTTGTCTGGCCATGGGCATCAAAGCTTAGCGGGAAAATGTCGAGGTGTGCAGTTGAGTAGGGGTGAAAAGGATCAACCAGGATTTATTAGCGAGGTAAATTGGATGGGTCAAATGGCCTAATTCTGCTCCTGTGTATTTGGTAAATATGGTCTTATCGACTTGCTGCAGACAAAACACTGATGATGTTGAACTTCAGAATTCATTTCATCTGCTGTGAAGCATAATACAGCTGTATCTCACGTCTCGCTCAGTAGCCATTTTAGCTACCGCCGTTTGTTGCTTCACCTCCCTCACATTTAATGCTGCTCAGAATTAGAATAGTTCAACATTCCTGGACATTTACTTTTTTCTCTCTTATCAACTTGAGTTTTAAGATTGTTTATCTGTTGTACACCATGCTGAATGGGTGTATTGCACCTCTAATGGATACTCTCTGAATGTTTCCTGTTCCTTCAGATCCCACGAGCATTTTGCTCTAAACCTTGTCTTCCGGGAACAAGAAAAATAAATCGGGAAGGGCAGCCGATATGTTGTTTTGACTGTTCAGAATGCGCCGCCGGTGAGATCAGCAACGCCACTGGTAAGCGCAAAATGTACAGCAATATATTGCATATCACAGCACGACAGTGGAAACTGCGAACAGATTTAACTTCCTGAGGGAGAACAGGCCGGACAAACATCACAGCGTCAAAACACATAATATACAATCACAAAAGATCACTAACGCCTTTTCATTCTGTAGAGCCTGAGATGAGATGGAGTATGAACACCTGCACTCAAATTGTTGAACAGGTGCACAGTAGAGTGCATTCCCATATGCAGCATTACAGCATAGCACAGAAGCTGCATGGTGGTGGAAAGGACGAATGTATCGCGTGTAATCAACACTGCCTTTTGCATCATCAGCATCAATCTCCCAACCATCAAGGATACGGCAGCTGCAAAAAGGGCGATCAACTTCAGAAATGTTACCATCCACCATTCTTATAGCCTATCTGTACTACTCCAATCAATCAGGCGCCAGAGTAACATCCGCTCCAGTACTATCGTCACCATCATTATCTGCTGTGTCCGCGCCAGGACAACCACAAATTAGTTCTTAATTTTCCTAATCAGTAAGGCAAATCACCACCTCCACCCTCAAAGTACCAATCTACACCACTGAACCTACCATTAACATTTTCTGCCGGACTGTGCAGTTACGCGTTTGCAAAATCTGTGTATTGATTCGCAAATTTTTACATGTATATTTATTCGTTGATTTCATTATTATGTTCTTTATTATAAACATTTTTCGTGCTGGATCGATTGCTTCGTTCTCTTGTGTAGGTACCTGAAATGAAGTTAAAATATATTGCATCTTTTGAATCTTTAACAGAGCAGTGGCCATAGGAACTTTTGTATCAAAATATTGTTTTTCCAGATTCAATGGATTGCACCAAGTGCCCCTCGGAATACTGGTCCAATCAGCCAAAATCCCAGTGTGTTCTCAAGAAGGTTGAGTTTCTTTCCTTTCAAGAAGCTCTAGGACTTGTATTCGTGACGCTTGCTCTCGTGGGAGTATGTTTTACATCCGTCACCGCCGTGATATTCTACCGGTATCGAGAAACTCCCATGGTCAAAGCGAACAACTCCGAGCTCAGCTTTCTACTCCTCTTCGCACTCCTGCTTTGCTTTATTTGCTCGCTTGCGTTCATTGGAAAACCTACCGAATGGTCTTGCATGCTGCGCCGCACGGCTTTCGGGATTGTCTTCGTTCTCTGCATTTCCTGCATCTTGTGCAAAACCATCCTTGTCATTGTCGCATTTAAATCAACTATGCCCAATAGCAGCGTGATGAGTTGTTTCGGACCGACACAGCAACGACTGGGCGTCTTCGTCTTTACCTTCTTTCAAGGCCTAGTTTGCATTTTCTGGCTAAGCGTGTCACCTCCCTACCCACTGAAAAACATGAACTATTACAGAGACATCATTATTCTCGAATGTGACGTTGGTTCATTGTCTGCATTTTTCGTAGTCTCGATCTATATTGCTCTGTTATCTATTGTCTGTTTGTTGCTTGCATTCCTTGCCCGAAAACTCCCAGACAATTTTAACGACGCTAAATACATAACCTTCAGCATGCTGATCTTTTGCGCCGTCTGGATAACCTTTATTCCAGCTTATGTGAGCTCGCCCGGAAAGTATACAGTAGCTGTAGAAGTGTTTGCTATTTGGGCATCGAGTTTCGGTCTGCTAGTGTGTATTTTTGCACCGAAATGTTACATTATCCTACTGAAACCCGAAATTAATACTAAAAGGCACATGATGGCTAAAGGGACCTCACCGTAACTACCAGAGTATTATTGTCGTATGGAAGTGGGTAATCATTGCTTATTAAATGCACATTGGAATCATTTTGCTGCCTTGACAGTTTTATTTGTTTAGAATTTCTCACAGATGTGTGAAAGCCATTTAAAATTAGCAACTTTTTGGATTATATTACGCAGACGTTGCTTTTAGAATGTGATCAATGGGTAATGTGAGGTTTGACATATATTTATGGGTACTTCAGTTTTACGATTTACTGTTAAAAAACATCTTCCTCAACATTCAACTCGGATTCATATAAACCTGCCTCCATCTAACAGTCTGGATCTTTTCCAACCATCAACATGGTACCGGCAGGTTTCAATTTTATAAGACAAATCATGGAGTAGTTGATTATGTTGAAGTGTAAAATAATAATTATGACATGTAATAGAACTTATATATCGATGGGACTATTTTGAGTGAGTGCACTTTGAAGAAGACAATCGGCACCCAGTACTGCATTTGCTATGCAGCAGGGCTGAGCATTAGTCTGCATTATTACAAGTCTCAAGGCCCTGCTGTTGTAAATTGCAGAGATGGAATGAGTTGGCTTTCAGGTTAGTGGATAAATTATTTACCGGCTTCCGATATAATATAGATTAATATAGGTTCATATAGTTTCATGCAGTGAGTAAAAAAATCTTTAATATTTGATCGACGAGAGAGCAACGAAATGCTGTTCAGCTGTTTTGACACGATGAGTTGGGATGATGAGCCGGTAGATGTCACAAAAATTCTGTTGTGTAATGATACCGTAATAATAATAATAATATGGCTCCATTGAATCAACGTGAATATATGCAGAACGTCTGTGTTTGCATAAACATAAATAGAGTTATTACAGCGAGACACCAGTAATTTATTTAGATTAAGGACATTTTGCAGGGTACATTGCAGCCGACACTTTGTGTTATGAATAAATAATAGTGTTACAGTTCACTAGTGTGATAATGTTTTCTACAAGCCCCGTTTCTAGAAAAGTTGGGATCTTTTCCAAAATGCAATAAAAACAAAAATCTATGATATGTTAATTCACGTGAACCTTTATTTAACTGACAAAAATACAAAGAAAAGATTTTCAATAGTTTTACTGACCAACTTAATTATATTTTGTAGATATACAGATACAGATTTCTGGATTATTGGGACCTCTTTTGGGACAGGCGTGACCAGTAGCAAAAGGATATGTTACACTTGAATCCCAGGGGGCCAATATCCAGTTGCGGAGGTTAGCTAAGTCTATTGGAGAGAGAGTAAACTAAGATTGCTGGGGGATAGGAACCAAAATGAAGAGACGGATGAAGAAGTGGTTGACTCACCTTGGCTCAGGGATGCAGAGGAAGCTTGGAGACAGTGAGAGAGGGAGGTTAGGCAGCTAATAGAGAAGTGACGCCCTCAGATCGATGGTTTTGAATGTGTCTATTTCAATGCAAGGAGTATTATGAGCAAATCGGATGAGCATCGAGCGTGGATCAGTATTTGGAGCTATGACTTGTGGCCATTATAGAGACTTCGATGGTTCAGGGGCAAGAATAGTTACTTCAAGTGCCAGGCATTAGATATTTCAGAAAGCACAGGGAAGGAGACTACAATTGCCCAAATATTGATTGGCATCTCCCTGGAGTGAGGGGTTTAGATGGGGTGAAGTTTGCTATGTGTGTTCAAGAAGTTTTCTTGACACAATATGTAGATAAACCTACAAGATGAGAGGCTGTACCGTATCTAATATTGATAAACTAACCTGGTCAGGGGTAAGATCTGTCAGTGGAAGAGCATTTTGGACATAGTTATCAGAGCTCTATCTCCTTAACAATAGCATTGGAGAAGTATAGCGACAGACAAGTTAGGGAAGCGTTTAACTGGACTAAGGGGAAATATGAGGCCTTCAGGCGGGAACTTGGAAGCATAAATTGGTAACAGATGTTCTCAAGGAATTGCACGGAAGAAATGTGCTCATGTTCAGAGGATGTTTGCGTGAGGTTTCGTATAGGTACGTTCCAATGAGAAGGTAAAGGATGGCAGTGTACAGGAACCGTGGTGAACAAAGGCTGCTGTAAATCTGGTCAAGCAGAAAGAAGAGTTTATGAAAGTTTTAATAAACTGGGTAAAGATAGAGTTCTAGAAGACAATAAAGCTAACAGGAAAGAACTTAGGAACGAAATTAGGAAAGCCAGAAAGGGCCATGAGAAGGCTTTGGCGGACAGGATTTAGTAAAACGGCAAGGCATTCTACAAGTCTGTGAAGAGCAAGAGGACAAGATATGAGAAAATATGACCAATCAAGTGTGACAGTGGAAAACTGTGCGGGGAAACGGAGGAGACAACAGAGGTACTTAATGATTACTTTGCTTCAGTACTTACAACGGAAAAAGGATCTTGGCTATTGTACGGTTGACCTACAGCGGACTGAAAAGCTTGAGCACGTAGAGATTAAGAAAGAGGATGTGCTGGAGTTTTGGAAGGCATCATGCTGGGTAAGTCACCGGGACCGGATGAGATGTACCCCAGGCTACTGTGGGAAGCGATGAAAGAGATTGCTGAGCCTCTGAGAATGATACTTGCATTATAAGTGCGCGGGAGAGGTTCCCGAGGACTGCAGCATTCGGATGTGGTTCCATTCTTCAGGAAAAGGAGTAGAGATAGCCCAGGAGATTATACACTGTGAGTCTTGCTTCAATGGTTGGTAGGTTGATGGAGAAGATCTTGAGAGGCAAGACATATGAACATTTGGTGAGGGATAACATGATTAGTAATACTCAGCATGGCTTTATCAGAGGCAGGTCGTGCCTTAAGAGGCTGAATGATTTTTTTGAGAACGTGACGAAACAGATTGATGATAGTAGAGCGGTAGATAAGTGTTTATAGATTTCAGCAAGGCAATTGACAAGGTACCCCATGTAAGGCTTATTGAAAAAGTAAGAAGGCATGGGATCCAAGGAAATATTACTTTGTGGATCAGTAACTGGCTTGTCCACAGAAAGCAAACAATGTTTGCAGACGGGTCATATTCTGCATGGAGGTAGGTTATCAGTGGTGTGCCTCAGGGATCTGTTCTGAACCCCTACTATTCGTGATTTTTATAAAAGACCTGGATGTAGAAGTGGAGGGATGGGTCAGTAAATTTGCTGATGACACAAATGTTGGAGGTGTGGTGGATAGTCTGGAGGGCCTTTCAGAGTATCAGGGCGCTGAGGCAGTGATCCAATCTCAGACCCAACACTGCCCAGACCGGGATATTAATTGACTAACAAATCCTGAGGTACAAACAAAGTCGATGTCGATGTTCAGGCATAGACCAAAACATTCAGAGAAATCCAAAAATGAGATTCTGGAAGCAGGCAGATTGGCACAAATAATTTAATTTATTATTGCGTTTTCTCAACATTTTACATGGATGTTCTTCATTTTTAAGATTTGTGATTGACTGGCATAGTCACTGTTTTAAAGCCTTTGCTAATATCCCTCAAAACTTCCGTGGATTATATTTTTGGACCATTGTCCTTCTGCAGGTGATTAGAGCATCATTGGGTAGAGAGTACAATTATTTGGACCGTGCATTGTTAAAAGTCCAATCATTTTCCAAACAAGAATTGCGGATGCCTAGAAGATCATCTGCTGGTGTTGAGTATGTTGCTTCCTTACCTTAGCGCAGGGGTTCCCAACCAGGGGTGCGAAATGGAAATTCAGGGGGTGTGACAAAGAGTGGCTTGTGTCCTTGAGTGAAGAGTCACGAGTCATCACTCAGCAAGCTGGCAGTGTGCCTTGAGAAGTGATAGTAACGTTTGTCCCAAGCACACTCAGGTCTCCCGCACCCCAAGTCAGCGTTGAGGAGTCTCATCAGTGTCACCAGGGAGTTACACAGAGTTGCGGAGTCTCATCAATGTTAGCTAGGTTGCATCTCAGAGTTAAAAATCATCTCATAATGCCAAAATCTTTATACATCCCGAATCAACCATCGAGTAACGACTTCGCGGTAAAACCAAACCCGCAGACAGTAGGTAAATTATTCAATCATAAAATTTTAAAAAGCCGCATTTTGATAAAAAGCAGCTGAGGTCATTCATATGTATTTGTCTAAATGCATTAAAGAAGTTTTTGAAATTCAAAGGTTTTTTTTTCTCTTAAAAGGTTTTTATCTTGAATCGTTGATAATTTGGAATTGTGTTAGCTGAGGAGGTATCATGGTTAGCACCGAGGACTTTGAATCGCGTGATGGGGGTTCATATCTCCGGTAATTATCAGAAATAGGTGTGTAAATAGAGAGTAGCCTAATAACTTTCGTAGTGTCCCTGTAGCATTTCCGCCTGTTATCCGTTCTCGCATCAAACTTGGCACAAGAGAGGTAGTCAGCCAAATTTTCCCCACAGCCCATTTCAAAGACAGCAGCTCCAAATTTTGTGTGGTATAGTTTCTCTCAGAGTGTGACAAATTCGCATTAGGGTTAATGCGAGGGCGTAATTTGTGTAGGCATTCATTAGTCGGCTTATTCTGTTCAAAAGCCACGAAGTAATAGTGCAGCTCTTTCATTATCTGGCTATACTGCACTTGCAATATTGTATTTAGTTCTGCTCCACTCATTCTAGGGAGGATGTAAAGGATTTAGAGAACACACAGAGTGAGATTTACCAAGATGTCGCTTGGATTAAAAAGCGTTTATTATGAATACAGTGTGAATGAGCTGAGACATTTCTTTTGGAGCACACGAGTATAAAAGATGTATATGGAGGTGTATATGATGATTGGACGCACAGACAAAGTAGCTAGCCAAAGGTATTTTCCAAACGGAAATGGCTAAAACGAGAATCATAATTTAAAAATGAAGTAAGTATGGCGGTCGTAATAGGTGCAGTTTGCTCTGTTCTCAGCTTGATTGGGTTATTGTTGAAGATAGGGATGATGTGAAATATGTGACATCAAATTCGCGAGAGTTTTTTTCTTGGTGCGGGACAATAAGTTTGGTCTTGTGCTTGTGTTTGTCGGGAGATGAGAAAGAAGACGCTGGGGAGAAACGGACTCAACAACGATTTAAACGTATAATTATAATGGTACCTTTTCTTTTTGTAATTCTTCACTAATACTTCAGTCAAGATTCATAAATATAATTCCTTTAATCGTATGCAGTGTGTTGTCTGGTATTTAGTGGCACTAAATTGAAACAGTGTAACAAACTACACAGGATCCACACAAAACGGGGTATGGAGTAGAATGAGCCGTCTGAATATCACGAGTTTGGCAGAACTTGAGAATGCCTTCCCCAGAGTGACGCAGCCAAAGAAACCACAGTGTTTCAACTGTAATTTGTTTTACACCACTGAAATGCTGCTGCGTTGGACCTTACCTTCTGCCTATTAAATATCCAGTTGAACTAAGTCATGTTGCGATCGCAGCTTCCATAGGGATCTTTAAACTTTAGTTCCCTTATCACCTCTGCTTCGTTACACAGCACGCAAACAGCATAGTCCATGCCCCAAGCAGATTCAGTAATAAACTGCTCTTAAAAGCCCACTCTTTGGCATTCAAAAAACTCTTCAGATCCGTTTGACCCAGATTTTCCTAATCGATACCTGCATGTTGAAATCTCTAATGACCAGCTTCTCGTTTCCCTTTTGACATGTTTTTTTCTCTTTCCTGTTGCAATCCATCTTCCATCCACCGTTGAGCGGCCTGTATAAAACTGCCACCAGGGTCTTTTTACCCTTGAAGTTTCTTAACTCAACTACCAACCATTCAACAGTGTCCGATCCTATGTCACTCTTCCTACCGATTTAATACGATGCTTTAACAGCACAGCCAATCCGTACTCTCCTCCTCGCTCTTCTGGGGTTCTTATCTTTCTCCTGCATGTCTGCGAAGGCAAGAATATCAGGTTGTATAGTGTATACTTTTTCTGATAATAAGCAGAGCGGTTTAAATCATTTAAAATTATAGAGCTGTTTTACTCTCTTCTCAAAAAGAGGAAGTGCAGCAATGATTCACCAGAATTTACTGTATCTGAGGAGAACAAACGGATCGGCTCCAGATTTTCTGAACTGACGAGAATGTGATGTGATTTGAGAGAACTTTCCAGTAAGATAAAAAGCAGCTTCGATGGTGCTAAACTGCTTGCATCTTCAGAAACAGCTCGATTGCCAAATTTAATATCTCTACTTCTCTTCTGAAGACCCTAACCCAGAATTAAATGTTGATTCGTTCTTCAGGTTGTATAGTAAATACTTTTTCTGATAATTAGCAGAGCAGTTTAAATCATTTAAAATTATAGAGCTGTTTTACTTTGTTCTCAAAAAGAGTAAGTGCAGCAATGATTCACCAGAATTTACTGTATCTGAGGAGAACAAGCGGATCGGCTCCAGATTTTCTGAACTGACGAGAATGTGATGTGATTTGAGAGAAATTTCCAGTAAGATAAAAAGCAGAGGACTACTTAACTTTAGTTGATAAGCCGAGAACAACCACTCAGGACTAAGAGAAGGTGAAATATCTTCATGATTCGGCGATTTAATATTTGCGATCCTTTACTCTGCAGAGATTTAGGAATTCCCATATATTAAGGCAAATAAAAAAAAAACGGTCTAGTTTAGAAAAACATGCATTCGTTGAATGTAAGATGAACGGCAAATGTCCATTCTTAGACTGCATTTTCATTTTTTCAAGGTTGCTGCATTATTTCCATGTAAATGAAGTTTGAGGTGATATACAAATATTTAGCATCTGCATCGGCAAAGTAACATGCATAAACAATTACAAAGAGCAAGGTAACCAAAAGTTAACAGACGAAGAAGAAACTGAAACTCTTAATATCATTAAAGAATGATATTTGAGTATGGGAAGAGTATTTTGCATCTTTTGTTGTTTTCCTTGGAGTTTAAAAGGGGCAGCATTTTTTGTATGTTTGAAGTGTTCCAAAGTGGGTAGGATGAGAAAATGTCTGATTGAGTCAGGGAGCAGTAAACGTAAGACAATTCACAACGAGCGATGTAGAGAAAATAAGAAATGCGAATTAGTTTACATAACACAAGTAAGTAGCAGAAACAGCTGAAATATGGTCCATGAAACAATATTATAACAGTGACGTTATACATAAATAGAAACTCAAAAAAAAGCTACAGCAGAATAAAATAACTTCGACCCACAATCCTGTGCCGAACACGTGCTTACTTTAGAATTTCGACGAGGTCAATATTTCAGTGAATGGGCTGTTGTCCGTCCACACTTCGATGGTGCAAAACAGCTTGCATCTTCAGAAACAGCTCGATTTCCAAATTTAATATCTCTACTTTTTTTCGGAACACCCTAACCCAGAATTAAATGTTGATCCGTTCTTTGCGGGAATGACAACCACTTCTCGGGGTTTCACGACTGGACGTTATCCGACATGATAAAGGCACGGCCTAAGAATCAGCTCTTCTTTGGAGGCCTAGGATCTCGTGGCTCTGGAGACTGGAAGATCGAAGGTAAATGTTCTGACAGGTCTGTGTATGTAGGAGTCGGAAGAGTTTTGGCTGTGTGCCCAGAGGCATGAGATTTTAGGATACGGAGGTGGGGAATAGAACGACGCAAAGGACTTCTAACATCGAAAAGCAGCGAGTTGATTGTTACATCTCCTCTCTCGCTGTGAAACTGACACATATCTTTCTCCCTTATTAACTTCCATAAAAATGTAAATCTGGCTCGAAAGGCACAACTGGCACAACTATTCCTAATTGGATTATGCCTCTCCAAATGTTCAAAATTTTGCCCCATAGGATCTTTTCCAACAACTTAGCAAACTGAAGTAAGACTCCGTGGTCTATAACTTCTTAGGCTATCTTACCCCTTTTTGAATAAGCGAACAACATCCACATACCTCGAATCCTCTGGAACCTCTCCCATCCCCATTGATAATTAAAAGATTATTGACAGTGGCTCAGCAGTCTCCACGCTCACCTCCCAAGGTAGCCTGGGGTACATCTCGTCCCGTCCGGAGACTTATCCAACTGGATGATTACTAAAGGATCCAGCAAATCCTCTTTCTTAATGTCCATAGGATCATGCTTTCCAATCCGCTGTAAGTTATCCCTAAAATCGTCAAGATCTAAGGGATGCATTCTTTAAGTGCCTCTGCTATTTCTTCCGGCTCTATACACAATTTTCCAATTTCACACTTGATTGATCCTATTCTCTGACGTCTTATCCTCATGCTCTTGGGGTTTTTCTTTTATCCTGCTCGTCAAAGACTTCTCAGGTTTCTTCCAGATCTCCTATCCTGCTTGCCTCATAATCTTCTGGATCTATATCATTTCCTTGTTTTTCAACCTTCAGGAATCTTTTCTTTTCTCCTTAACTGATTATTCAACAGTCTTTCTACAGCGTGTTTCTTGTATCCTTCAATATTTTCCCTGTGTTTTTGGAACGTATCTATGCAGGACTCCGCGCAAGTATCCCCGAACATTCGTCACATTTCTGCGTACATTTCCCTGAGAACATCTGCTCCCTATATATGCTTACGTCCCTGCCTTATTTCTTCATATTTCCCCTTATTCCAATTAAATGCTTTCTTAACTTACTTTTCCCTATCGCTAACCAAAGCTATCACAGAAGATTTAGAATTGTGATCACTATTTCCAAAATGTTCTCCTAATGAGAGACCGGACACATGTGAGCTTCATTTCCCAATACCAGATCAAGTACAACCTCTCCTCTTGTAGGCTTATCAACACGTTCTGTCAGGAAAGCTTCCTAAACACACCTAACAAACGTCACCCCATCTAGGCCCCTTGGTGTAGGGAGATTCCACATTATTAAAAAAAAAAAAAAACATTTGGGAAATAAAATTCTCCCAACACGATAACACTGTAATGATTACACCTTTAAGAATCTGTCTTCCTATCTGCTCCTCCATGCCCTTGTTACTATTGGGTGGTCTATGAAAACACCCAGTACAGTTATTGACACCTTCCTGTTTCTAGATTCCACCTGCAGCGATTCCCTAGACATTCCTCCCATGACTCCCTCCTATTCTGCAGCCGTGAACTGCCACGCCCCTACCACTTTTGCCTCCCTCCCTGACCTTTCTAAAACATCTAAATCCCGGCAGTCTAAGTAGCCACTCCCGTCCTTGAGCCATCCAACTCTCTGTAATGGCCTCAAAATCATAGCTCCAAGTACTGATCCACGCTCTAAGCTTTGTTCATAGAACTCCTTCTACAGACACATCTCAAGCCATCGATCTGAGCGTATCTCTGCTCTATCACCTGTCTATCCTCACTCTCGCATGGTCTCCATGTTTTTTCTGTATTTCTGAGCCAACCGCCTCTTCCTCCGTCTCTTCAATTCGGTTCATATCCCCCAGCAATTCAAGGTTAAACTCTCCCTAGTCGTCTTACCATATCTCACTGCCAGGGTATTTGTCCACCTGGAATTCAAGTGCAACCCGTCCTTTATGTGCGAGTCATTCACTCCTGTTCTAAAAGATGTCGTAATAATCCAGAAATCAGAATCCCTACCCCCTGTTGCAATACCTCAGCGACGCAGTTATCCTCTACCTCACTCTATTCATTTACTCACTGTCACGTGGCGCAGACAGTAATCCCGAGATGAGTACCTTTGTGGTCCTGCTTCTGATCTTCCTTCCTAACTACCTCTAGTCTGCTCTGAGGACCTCCTCCCTTTTCCCTTTTCCGCTGGCTGTTCAGTTTCACACTTCATGATATTGAGGACGCGATTAGAATCTTCCTGGACCCTTGCACCTTGGAGCCAAACTGCCATTCGTCTTTCTTTCCTGCGTCCATAATATAACCTGTCTGACTCCATTACTATAGGTTTCCCCGATAAGTTATGCATTTTTCTTTACCCTACCCTTCATGATCTACATGGATGCACGAAGTAGTACGAATGCAGTCGTCAGTTTGGCGGAGGAAGAGATGATAAGTTAACTGGGGTCGGCGTCGAAAATAAACTGTTCCAGATAACTGGCGAAAAGGCAGAAAACTACGCCTCGAGTTTTGATAAAGTTGGAAAAGTCAATGGAAAAGTTATTCTGGAAGAGTTCCAGTTCAGTCATTTGTTTGCTTCCTTTGTTAAGGAAGCAGGGAAAGTCTTTGCGGACTTTATAATGGGGGACTGAAGTCTACTGAGAGTGAACATGAGGAAACCTGCAGATGCTGGAAATACAAACAACACACACAAAATGCTGGTGGAACACAACAGGCCAGGCAGCATCTATACGGAGAAGCACTGTCGACGTTTTGGGCCTCGGCCAGCATTTTGTGTGTGTTGTTGTTTGAATTTCCAGCATCTGCAGATTTCCTCGTGTTTGCTCTGTGAATTTCGGGGTAGTGGTTAGAGTTCTACAAAGTTGATTATGACCGAGATAGTGTCAGGGACAGTTTTTGATGGTGTGGATTGGTGTCTTGCTCGAGGAGCAAGTATCAAAATATGTCTGAGTTGCCGCCTGGCGTTAGCTAGGTAGTGCGATTTACTTCAAGAGCGCTCCCGTTGTCTGCGAGTTTGATGTTAAGCTTGAGGTTGGTGCGGGGAGAGTCGGAAGCAGTGCCTTCGGAAAGAGTCAGGGCGAGGACTAGACAGGAGTGTTGAAATCGAGATGGCTGGTATCCCTTCGGCAATTAGAGATGAAGAAAATCCAAAACAGGCGGAGGAACCGAGCGGAGCGTCAAATAAGACGAGGAGGTTAGAGACGAAGAAGGAGGGGTCAGCTGCGCGGGGTGTAGAATCCTTCCGTAAAGACGGTGGCGACGTAAGAGTTCAACGTCGTGGAGTGGTTCTGGTAGTAACTGAGGTGCATACGTGAATATTGCTCCAGGCAGCCTGCAAGTGACGCAAAACTTCCAGTGCCTACATACCATGCCAAAGCACACAAACCCTAACCGTACATCTTTGGAGAGTGTAAGGAAACGAGTGCACCAGCAGGAAACTCACGCGTTTTCAGTGAACACTGACAAACGTCGGTCAGCCAGCGGCTTGAATCGTACCTCGATCTTACAGCTGCCACTATAAAGTGCTGCGCTAACTGCTACACTACCGTGTCACCGTCATGCCTCCTTATCGTTGTTAATATCGCGGTGGATCGACCCAAAATAATGATCCTCACATCTTCTTCATTTCTGCTACCTCAGATCTAGATGGTATATGAAATTACTCAAACTACTACCTTATTCTTTGTCTTGCATTGTGATCAACTTCTTCATAATAAATATCTGATTCTGATTCTGCACTTTTCTATGTTCTCCATCGTCCATAACTGCGTTTGCTGATTAGTAGTAGCCACATTTGGAATTTTGCAAGAATCGCTGTGATCAGCAACTAGAAAGACTATGCATTGTCCTGTGGATTTTGAAATCGAGGCATGAAAAACGATCAAGCAGGGCCAATAGGACAATTCTGCGAGTTTGCGTTTCGTGGGCCTCCTGCCTGGCCGATTTTGTGAACGAGATTTGAAAATGTGAGTGGACCCAGAGGAGAATTTCGGCGGGTTACAGATAGGTTGTCAATATTTTTTTGTGTTCTATTAGTGCAGAGGGAATGCAAGACCTGATTGTGAAATGATCCTTGTGTGGGATATCGGAAGACAAGACACTTCTGTCAAGCTACACGCGCAAGACGTAACCGCGAAAAGCAACTGCAGCTGGATCTGAATGTATTCCGCATCATTTGGGAGAGGGCGTTGATAAACAGTTGATCGACATTGCCTCTAAAGGCTAGGGCCAAGGATATCTCGCATTGCATCGTTAAAGTTCGTAAGCTGGCTGTGGTCCAGATCAATACCAATTACATAGACAGGAAGGATGAAGACCTTCTGCAAAGAAAGTTTAGGAAGATAGGTTAACGTTAAAGAACTCGACCTACAGGGTTTTGACCTCAGGATTGCTAATTCTGCTCCCATGTTTTACCGACTTATGGTCTTATTACTACCCGTGCCCCGTGCTAATGAGCACAGAAACATGAAGGGAACACAGATTCACACGCAGCTAAATGGTGCAGGAAGTGGTGCTAGTGTCAGAGTTTCAGAAATTTGGATTATTGTGCTCTCCTCCAGGAATTCGGACTTGTACAGAAGGGACTATTAACAGCTGAAGTGGATTAAGTCAAGTGTCCTAGCGAAGGTTTCCGAGTTTTTTCGTTTTTTTTCTCAAAGTAGATTTTTCGGGTAATGTGAACCAAAGTATCATGATAGATATTCGAGTGAGTCAGATAGATTTAAGCCTACATACAGTGGGGTGAGTATCAGTACATTAAGGATACAGAATCGGAATCTGCATCAGCGTCAGGTTTATTATCACCGGCATGTGACGTCAAATTTGCTAACTGAGCAGCAGCAGTTCATTGCAATGCATAATACAGAAAAAAGGGGGAAACGAAAGAAAATAATAGTAATAAAATAAGCAAACCATTTGCATCATACGTATATTGAATATGTTAAAAAACGTGCAGAAAACAGAAACACTGTATATTAAAATTGAGGTAGTGTCGAAGGGTTCAATGTCCAGTTAGGAAACGGCAGAGGAGAAGAAGCTAATCCTGAATCGCTGAGTGTGCCCCTTCAGGCTTATGTAGCTCGTGCCTTATGGTTACAGTAAGGACAGGGTGCTGGAGGTCCTTAATAATGGGCGCTGTATTTCTGAGACACCATTCCTTGAAGATGTCCTGGATATTTTGTAGGCTAGTACCCAAGATGGAGCTGACAAGATTTACAAAAAGCTGCTTTCGGTCCTGTGCAGTATCACACCCGCCACACCCCCCAAACCGATATCAGACATTGATATAGCCTGTCAGAAATCTATCCACGGTACATATAACCATATAACCATATAACAATCACAGCATGGAAACAGGCCATCTCGACCCTCCTAGTCCTTGCCGAACTCTTAATCTCACCTAGTACCACCTACCCGCACTCAGCCCATAACCCTCCACTCCTTTCCTATCCATATACCTATCCAATTTTACCTTAAATGACACAACTGAACTGGCCTCTACTACTTCTACAGGAAGCTCATTCCACACAGCTATCACTCTCTGAGTAAAGAAATACCCCCTCGTGTTTCCCTTAAACTTCTGCCCCCTAACTCTCAAATCATGGGCTCTCGTTTGAATCTCCCCTACTCTCAATGGAAACAGCCTATTCACGGCAACTCTATGTATCCCTCTCAAAATTTTAAATACCTCGATCAAATCCCCCCTCAACCTTCGACGCTCAAATGAATAGAGACCTAGCTTGTTCAACTTTTCTCTGTAACTTAAGCGCTGAAACCCAGGTAACATCCTAGTAAATCGTCTCTAAAAGACGGAGGGTTTTGAGTGTATTTTTGGACATGCCAAGTTTCTTTCAACTCCTAATGAAGTATAGCCGCCCTCTCGCCGTCTTTAAATCTGCATCCATATGTTGCAACCAGCATATCCTCAGAGATCTTGACGCCCAGGAAGTCGAAACTACCTGTGTGGGAGGATTTGAATAACCGGCTGGTACCTATGCAGTGCCTCTCCCCCTCACCACGTCACTGATGTAGTCCAGGGGAAGGGCGATAAGATTGACGTTAGAATCGTAGAATCGTTGCAGAGGTTACCAGTGAAACTGAAACTAAAGTCATACTGCCTTAGAGATCCCGGTTCCGGATTTCTTCTCCGGGGTTTATTCCCGAAGCGTTTCCCATGGGTCGGTAAGACCGAACGGCAGCTGAGGATTAAAATCAGAGTTTTCCCTCCCCTAGGTGGGCTGCCGTCCAAGGCTGACGAGCCCCAACTGGTTTTGCTAAAAATATATAGCGGCAAGGATAGAAGCAGCACACACAAGATGTTGGTGGAACACAGCGGGCCAGATAGCATCTATATGAAGAATTACAGTTGACGTTTCGGGCCTTCGGCTGGACCTGACAAAAGTATTCAGTAATGGTTAAATGGCTGAGCAGACTCAATTTTCCAAATGGCCTAATTCTGCTCCAATGTCTTCTGATGTTATGGACTTCATGGAATTATAAACCTTAAGACAAAGGAGCAGCAGTCGGCCATTCTGCCCATGGAATCAGCTCCGCCGTTTTGTCATGACCTGATACATTCTCCCATTTAGTCACAATCCCCCGCCTTCTCACCATAACCTTTAATGCCCTGGCTACTCAGATACCTATCAATCTCTGCCTTAATTCACCCAATGACCTGGCCTCCACTGCCGTCCGTGGCAACAAATTCCACAGATTCACCACCATCTCGCTAAAAAAATCTTCGCATCTCTGTTCTAAATGGGGGCCCTTCAATTCTTGAGTCATGTCTTCTCGTACTAGAGTCGCCCACCATGCGCCACATCCACTCTGTGCATATCTTTAATCATTCTAAATGTCTCTATGAGCAGTGAAAGAAGTGCATGGAGTAAAGACAAATCTAACATATAAAGAGGCTTTGAGGAAAGAGAGGCAGAATTTGCGGTGTAAAGGTAGCAAGGTATAAGTGCTAACGTGTAAGTACTTCAATGCAAGAAGCATCAGGAACAAAGATCATGAACTGAGAGCTTGGTATATACATGGAATTATGATGTAGTGGCCTTTACAGAGACTTGGCTGGCACCAGGGCAGGAATGGATTCTCAATATTCCTGGATTTCAGTGCTTTAAAAGGGATAGAGAGGGAGAAAGGGGGAAGAGGGGTGGCATTACTGGTTAGGGATACTATTACAGCTGCAGAAAGGGTGGGTAATGTAGCAGGATACTCTTTTGAGTCAATATGGGTGGAAGTCAGGAACAGGAAGGGAGCAGTTACTCTACTGGGGGTATTCTATAGGCCCCCTGGTAGCAGCAGAGATACCGAGGAGCAGATTGAGAGGCAGATTTTGAAAAGGCGCTAAAAAACCACAGTTGGTATCATGGGTGATATAACTTCCCTAATATTGATTGGCTCCTCATTAGTTCGAATGGTTTGGGCGGAGCAGAGTCTGTTAAGCGTGTTCAGGACGGATTCCTGTCACAGTGTGTTGACAGGCAGACGAGGGGAAATGCCATACTAGATCGAGTATTAGGTAACGAACCGGGTCAGTTCACAGATCTCTCAGTAGGTGAGCTTCAGGGGGACAGTGATCTCCGCTCCTTGGCTTTAGCATTATCATGGAAAAGGATAGAAACAAAGAGGTACAGGAAAATATTACATTGTGAAAAGGCAAATTATGACGCTATCAGGCTACAGCTTGCGGGTGTGAATTGGAATGATGTTTTTTTGCAGCGAAATATACTATGGACATGCGGTCGATATTTTAGGATCTCTTGCAGGATGTTAGGGATTAATTTGTCCCGGTGAGAAAGATAAAGAATGGTAGGGTGAAGGAACCATGGGTGACAAGTGAGATGGAAAATCTAGTCAGGTTGAAGAAGTCATCATACGTGAGGTTTAGGAAGCAATGATCCGATGGGGTTATAGAGGAATGCAGGGTAGCAAAAAAGGAGCTTAAGAAGGGGCTGAGAAGAACAAAAAAGAGGCATGGTAAGCCCATTGAGAGTAGGGTAAGGGAAAACCCCGAGGAATTCTTCAACTATGTGAAGAACAAAAGGATGACAGGAGTGAAGGTAGGACCGATTAGAGACAAAGGTCGGAAGAAGTGCCTGGAGGCTGTGAAAGTGACAGAGGTCCTCAATGAATACTTCTCTTCGGTATTCATCAATGAGAGGGAACTTGATGAAGAAGCGGACAATATGAGTGAGGTTAATATTCTGGCGCATGTTGATATAAAGGGAGAGGAGGAGTTGGAGTTGCTAAAATACATTACAGCGGATAAGTCCCCGGGGCCTGAAGGAATATTCCCCAGGCTGCTACACGAGGCGAGAGAATAGATTGTTCAGTCTCTGGCCAGGATCCTTACGTCCTCATTATCCACGGGAATGGTACTGGAGGAGTTTGGAGGGAGGCGAATGTTATCCACTTGTTCAAAAAAGGTAGTAGGCATAGCCCGGGTAATTATAGACCAGTGAGCCTTACGTCTGTGGTGGGAATGCTGTTGGAAATGATTCTTAGAGATAGGATCAATGGGCATTTGGAGAATCATGGTCAGATCAGGGACAGTCAGCATGGCTTTGTGAAGGGAAGATCGTGTCTAACAAGCCTGATCGAGTTCTTTGAGGATGTGACCAGGCATATAGATAAGGGTAGTGCAGTGGATGTAATCTACATGGATTTTACTAAGGCATTTGACAAGGTTCCACACGGTAGGCTTATTCAAAAGCCAAAAGACATGGGATCCAGGGAAGTCTGGCCAGGTGGATTCAGAATTGGCTTGCGGCCTGCAGAAGGCGGAGCGTCGTGGTGGAGGGTATACATTGGATTGGAGGGTTATGACTTGTGGTGTTCCACAAGTATCTGTTCTGGGACCTCCACTTTTCGTGATTTTTATTAAAGTCGTGGATGTGGGGGTAGAAGGGTTGGTCGGCAAGTGTGCAGATGACACAAAGTTTGGCGGTATTGTAGATAGTGTAGAGGATTGTCGAAGATTGCAAAGAGACATTGATAGGTTGCAGAAGTGGGCTGAGAAGTGGCAGATAGAGTTCAACCCGGAGTAGTGTGAGATGGTACACTTTGGAAGGACAAACACCAAGGCAGAGTACAAAATAAATGGCACGATACTTGGTAGTGTGGAGGAGCAGAGGGATCTGGGGGTACATGTCCACAGATCCCTGAATGTTGCCTCACAGGTAGATAGGGTAGTTAAGAAAGCTTATGGGGTGTTAGCTTTCATAAGTCGAGGGATAGAGTTTAAGAGGTAATGATGCAGCTCCATAAAACTCAGGTTAGGCCACACTTGGAGTACTGTGTCCAGTTCTGGTCGCCTCACTATAGGAAGGATGTGGAAGCTTTGGAAAGGGTACAGAGGAGATTTACCGAGATGCTGCCTGGATTGGAGAGCATTGTGTATGATTAGAGATTAAGGGAGCTAGGGCTTTATTCTTTGGAGAGCGGGTAGATGAAAGGAGACGTGATAGAGGTGTACAAGATATTAAGTGGAATAGATAGAGCGGACAGCAAGCGCCTCTTCCCCAGGGCACCACTGCTCAGTACAATAGGACATGGCTTTAAGGTAAGAGGAGGAAAGTTCAAGGAGGATATTAGAGGACGGTTTTTTTTTACTCAGAGTGGTTGTTGCGTGTAATGCACTGCCTGAGTCAGTGGTGGAAGCAGATGCACTAGTGAAGTGTAGAAGACTACTAGACAGGTATATGGAGGAATTAAAGGTGGAGGATTATGGGATGCAAGGTTTAAGGGTCGACACAACTTTGTGGGCGAAGCGCCTGTAACGTGCTGTACTATTCTACGTTCAATGTAGTATTCTTTTTGATATTATTTGCTAACATATTTCCCTTTCATAATTCATCTTTTCCCTGTTATTGACCTTCTTTGTTTCTTTTTGTAAGTTTTTAAAAACTTCCCAATCCTCTGCCTTCCCACTAATTTTTGCCTACTTGTATGCCCTCTGCTTTGCATTTACTTTGGCTTTGACTTCTCTTGTCAGAGTTACGGATTCAGCAACAATAAATATATGAGTGAGGCAGGTTTTATTTATAACAAATAAAACATTTAATAAACACCGAAAAACAAACCCCCAAAAGTAAACAAACAACTAACGTACCCGAAATCAGCTGCTGTGCTGCAGCTTAAACAGTTCTTAAAGGAATAAAGAGAAAACAGTTCTGAAAGCGATGTTGCAAAACCTGTTCTTCAAAGTAGCACTGCAGAAGTTCAAAATGCTTGCAATTCATTAAAGGAGAGACTTTTTAGATGATTTACATTCTTTTTCACGTCTTGTCGTTGCAGTTCCCAGTCGAACTATACTTTTCCCGGAGAATTTACGAAGATGAAAATGAAATGGCTTAAAGGCACTGACCTCTCCTTTACAAAACTGTACCCAAACCTTTCTGCTATTATTTGCTGTGGTTAACACGGGCAAAGCTAACGAATTCCTTCCGAATGAGGATCAAACAAGGTCGAACCTGTTTCACCGTCGAAATCAACTTTCCACGATCTTTCAGCTCCTAAACTCCGATCTTCACTCTCCAACGATTTTTAACTGGCAGTATTATAAAGAAGCTGCCGGTAATGACCTTTTAAACATTAGGTATTAAATAAAACTCCACCAAATCTGCGTCATAATATTGGACCACGCAGTGGCATGGAATCAAAATGGCAGATCCAGCCATGAACTGCCCCTCCTCACAGGGAGGGGTCCTCCTTTTATACACTGTAAAAGAAACCTGTCCCATGACCTCTACTGGCGGGAAAATGACGTCAGTCCACCATCACAATTCCACTACCTTAGGTCCAGTATATCTTCAACACCACTGTCACGTGACAAGTACAAGACTCCCCACGAGTACGTAACATCAGCCACGGTTGCATCCTTCTTCCTTTCGAAAACGTATTCTTCTTTGGAATATATCTGTCTTGCACCTTCCTCACTTCTCGCATAAACGCCAGCCACTGATGCTCTGCCGTTCTTCCCGATAGTGTTCCTTTCCAGTCAACCTTCGCCAGTTCCTCTCTCATGCCACTGTAATTTCCTTTACTCCACTGAAATACCGACACATCGGATTTCGGGTTCTCTTTCTCAAATTTCACAGGGAACTCAATCATGTTATGATCAATGCGTCCTAAGTGTTCCCTCACTTCCATCTGTCTAATCACCTCTGGTTCATTACACAACACCCAATCCAGTACAGCCGATCCCCTCGTGGGCTCAACAACAAGCTGTTCTAAAAAAAGCCATCTCGCAGACATTCTACAGATTCTCTCTCTTGCGAACCAGTTCCGACTCGATTTTCCGAATCCACTCGCATGTTAAAATCCCCTACAATTATCATAACACTGCCTTTCTGGCAACCCTTTTCAATTTCCTGTTGTAATTTGTAGTCCACATCACTGAAGCTGTTTGACAATAGACAATAGGTGCAGGAGTAGGCCATTCGGCCCTTTTAGCCAGCACCGACATTCACTGTGATCATGGCTAATCATACACAATCAGTACCCCGTTCCTGCCCTCTGTCCATATCCCTTGACCCCGCTATCTTTAAGAGCTCTATCTAACTCTCTCTTGAATGCATCCAGAGACTTGGACTCCACTGCCTTCTGGGGCAGAGCATTTCACATATCCACCACTCTCTGGGTTTTTCTGCATCTCTGTTCTAAATGGCCTACCCCTTATTCTTAAACTGTGGCCTCTAGTTCTGGACTCACCCATCAGGGGGAACATGCTTCCTGCCTCCAGCGTGTCCAATCCCTTAATAATCTTATATGCTTCAATCAGATCCCCTCTCATCCTTCTAAATTCCAGTGTATACAAGCCCAGTCGCTCCAACCTTTCAACATATGATAGTCCCGCCATTCCAGGAATTAACCTCGTGAACCTACGCTGCACTCCCTCAATAGCAAGAATGTCGTTCCTCAAATTTGGAGACCAAAACTGCACACAATACTCCAGGTGGGGTCTCACCAGGACCCTGTACAGCTGCAGAAGGACTTCTTTACTCCTATACTCAATTCCTCTTATTATAAAGGCCAACGTGCTATTTGCTTTCTTTACTGCCTGCTGTACCTGCATGTTTGCTTTAATTGACTGATGTACAAGAACATCTACATCTCGTTGTACTTCCCGTTTTCCTAACTTGACTCCATTTAGATAGTAATCTGCCTTCCTGTTCTTGCCACCAAAGTGGATAACCTCACATTTATACACATTAAACTGCATCTGCCATACATTTGCCCACTCACCCAACCTGTCCAAGTCACCCTGCGTTCTCATAACATCCTGCTGACATTTCACATTGCCACCCAGCTTTGTGTCATCGGCAAATTTGCTAATGTTACTTCTAATCCCTTCATTTAAATCATTAATATATATTGTAAACAGCTGCGGTCCCAGCACCGATCCTTGTGATAGCCCACTGGTCACAGCCTGCCATTCCGAAAGGGACCCGTTGATCACTACTCTTTGTTTCCTGTCAGCCAGCCAATTTTCAATCCATGTCAGTACTCTGCCCCCAATACCATGTGCCCTAACTTTGCCCACTAATCTCTTATGTGAGACTTTATCAGAAGCTTTCTGGAAGCCCAGGTACACCACGCCCACTGGCTTTCCCTTGTCCATTTTCATAGTTACATCCTCAAAAAACTCCAGAAGATTATTCAAGTATGATTTTCCCTTCATAAGTCCATTCTGATTCGGACTGATCCTTCTACTGCAATCCAAATGTGTCGTAATTTCCTCTTTTATAATTGACTCCAGCATCTTTCCCACCACTGACGTCAGGCTAACGGGTTTATAATTCCCTGTTTCCTCTCTCCCTCCTTTCTTGAAAAGTGGGACAACATTATCCACCCTCCAATCAGCAGGAACTGTTCCTGAATCAATAGAACATTGGAAAATGATTACCAATGCGTCCATGATTTCTAGAGCCACCTCTTTAAGTACCCTGGGATGCAGACCATCAGGTCCCGGGGCCTATCAGCCTTCAGATTCAACAGTCTATCCAACATCGTTTCTTGCCTAATATAAATTTCCTTCAGTTCATCCTTTAGCCTAGTTCCTTTGGACACTATTATATCTGGGAGATTGTTTGTGTCTTCCCTAGTGAAGACAGATTCAAAGTACCCGTTTGGAGGCCTGTCATATCAGGATAATTTTACCGCTGTTATTTCGTAGCCCAGTTGATAAAGATTTTGCACCTTCCGATCCTATGTCACCTCGTTTTAATGATTTAATATCATTTCTGACCAATAAAGCCTCGCCACCACCTCTGCCTACCTGCCTATCGTTCCGATACGTCATATAGCTTTGGAAGTTCAGCTCCCAGAGACATGCATCCTTTAGCCACGTCTCAGTGATGGCCAGAACATCATACCTGCCAATCTGTAGCTTTACAACAACATCATCCACCTTATTCCTTATGCTGCCTGCATTTAAGTATAACATCTTAAGTCCAGTATTTGGTACTATTTTGTTTTGATTGCAGTGCAGCTCATCCTAATGGCTGCAAATTTGTCCTATCACCTGCCTGTCCTTCCTGACATCATTACTGCTCACTATCTTGGAACTATTTCTGCCCACCCCCCTCCGCTCTATCATTCCGGCTCACATCACCCTGCCAAATTAGTTTAAAACCACCCTAACAGCTGTATTAAACCTTCCAGCCAGGATATTGTTCCCCTTCGAGTTCAGGTGTAAACCGTCCTTTTTGTGCAGGTCATACTTCCCCAGAAGAGATCTCAACGATCCAAGAATCTGAAGCTCTGCCCCCTGCACCAGTCTCTCAGCCACGCATTCATCTGCCTGATCCTTCTATTCTTGCCCTCGCTAGCACGTGGCACAGGTAACGATCCTGAGATTACCACCCTGGGCATACTTCTCAGCTTCCTTCCTAGATACCGGAATTATATCTTCAGGACCTCCTCCCTTTGCCTATCTATGTACTTCGTACCAAGATGTACCAAGCTGGCTGCTCGCCCTATCCCGTCATAATATTCTGTACCTTGTCAGAGACGTACCGTACATCTGGGAGGCAACACACCATGCAGCTATCTCTATCACAGAATCTCCTACCTGTTCCCCCGACTATGGAATCCCCTATAACTACGGCATTCCTCTTCTCCCTCCTTCCCTCCTGCACAACAGCGCCATGCTCAGTGTCAGAGACCTCGTCACCGTGGCCGTCCCTTGTCAGGTCATCCCTGTCAACTTCATCCAAAACAATGTATAGTTATTGCTGGGGGGGACTGCCACAGGGGTGCTCTCTACTACCGGGCATTTCCCTTCGCTGTCCTGACAGTCACCCAGTTTTCTGACCCCTGTAGCCTAGACATGACTACCTCCATGTAGCTCCTGTCTATCACCTCTTCACTTCCTTAATAAGCAGTAAGTCATCAAGCTGCAGCTCCAAATCCCTAACACTGTCTCTGAGGATCTGCATCTCTGTGTCCCTGGCGCAGATTTGGCATCAGGGAGGCTGGAGGTCTCCCACAATTCCTACATCTGACACCATGAACAAAGCACTAACCCTGCAGACATGTTAGCTAATTCTACAGGAATGGATCAAGGAAAAATAAGTCTACTCACCCACTTACCTAGCCAAACACATGAACTTTTTAATCTGTTATCTCGTACCGTTAGCTGTGGGAGCCCTGCTCTTCCATCGTCTCTCCTGGCCGGTTCTTCAAGGAAAAAAAACTTACTTCTAAGTTAATAGATTAATTATAGAAGATTACCCTAAAGTAGCTTAGTCTGATGGCATCGCAAAGGACCTGGCAAGTGTGGACTGGAATAGGTCATTTATTGGCAACGTTAAGCTTGGTCGTGAGAAACATTCAAGCGTGAACTTCTGAGAGTACAGTGTTTTTATATTGCTATCAGAATAAAGTGATAGATAAAAAACATTATGGAGGCTTCGATTTTGAATGATATTGAGGCTCCCGGTAACAGGAAGAATGAGGTGCAGTGCAAATAGAGGCAGCAAAGATAAATGATGTCGTTGAAGAGTCTTCGAAATGCATGAACAATTAAAAAGGGAATAAGAAAGGCGAAAAGAAAGCAAGTGCTTACACTAGTAGACAAGGTGGAGGATTATTCTGAGTTTTGCTCGAGAAATACTAAGAACAGACCGATAGTAAGGTACAAAGATAATCCCATAAGACGATTAGACCATGACATATAGGAGCAGAGGTAGGTTGTTCAGCCCATGGAGTCTGCTCCGCCATTCAATCTTAGGCTGATCCAATTCTTCCACACCCACATACTCCCCTTCCTTCTATCCATACACCTTGATGCCCTGGCTAATCAAGAAATTATCTATCTTTACCTAAAGTGCACCCAATGACTTGTTCTACACAGCTACCCGTGGGAAAAAATTCCACAGATTTACCACCCTATCACGAACGTAATTTCTCTGCAACTCATTTCTAAATGGAGGACCTGTAATCCTGAAGCCGTGTCCTCTTCCCCCTCGACTCCAGTACAATAGGAAATAAATTTGCCAGATCGAATATGTTCAGGCCTTTTAACCATCCTGTTGAATATCCCGGTGGTCATCTGCACGTGGAGCCGAAAGAGATGACAGTTATATTTAATCGACATATTTTTGAATTTCTATTTACTTAGATGACTAATAGAGAGTCGACAGAACAGAAGCAAAAGAGACGTGAGGGCATCTACCGTTTTCAGATTAAGGAGACAAATTAGTGTCAATAAATCCCCGGGGTGTAACAAGGTTATCCCATAGACCTCCTGAGAAGGTATTTCAGAAATTATGAGGCAGTGCCCAGCATATTTTAAGAAAATCGAAACCAAGTGCCGGAGGATGATAGGATATGTCATATTGCATTTTTAAGAAAGGATCTAAGAAGAATCCAGGAAATTATAGGCTAGTGAGCCTGCCGTCAGTCGTCTGTAAATTACTGGAATGCATTCTACGGAACAAGTTTGGTAATTGTTTAGATAGACAGGGCTTGCATATGAATAGTGAACTTGGCTATGTGAGTGCTAGACCGATTCTAATAATCCTTGTCGTAATTTTCGAGGAGGCTACAATAAACGTTGATAAAGGCAAGGCAGCGGATGCGATGTCCATAAACATTAACGCGGCCATAGAAGGTCCTCCATGGGATGTTGGTCAACAAGTTTCAATCGTTTTGCATTTCGGACGAGGCACTTTATTGGATTCAACATTGCCTTCTTGGCAGAAGGTTGTACTTTGGGTGTACAAACCAGGGTAGAACTTACACAGTGAATGATAAGAAACTGAGGAGTGCGGTAAAATTCACAATTGTTTATGAGTTTCAATACAGGGAGGATACAAGTACAACTTCTGGAATATTGGACTTCATAAGACAAGGTTTTGTCTACAAGAGTTGAAACGGCATTTTGAAATTGTATAACATTTTCGTGAGGAAAAATGTGCAGTGGTGCTGCGGGAAATTTATCAAAAAGATTGAATGACAACAAAGGAAATTTACAGGTCTGAGGGCGAGTCCTAGACACCTGAGTTATAGGAAAATGGTTTTGTTATGACTTTGTTCTTGGAACAGAGGAATGCGAGAGGAGATTTGAAAGATGTATACAAAGTTCTGAGTGCCAGAGATAGGGTACATGCACGCATGCTTTTCCACTAATCTTGGGTGAACCTGGAAGTACGGATAATAAAGTAAGAGTGAAGGAAGAAATATTTAAGGGGCACGTGAAGCTGACTTTTCCAAGGGTAAGGACAGCGTGGAACAAGCTGCCAGTGTTTACGATTTCATCAGTTACGAGACATTGGATTATATATATGGAGGACAGGGATATTGAGTGCCAAGGTTCACGTGCAAGTCGATATCACTTGGCAGAATAAAGGTTCGGCACTACTAAAACTAGTAGTATCTACATATGCAATTCCTGACCATGCGACAACGTGGAAGTGCACTCTATAAATCTAATAAAACAGTTCGCAAAGGAAACAAATTATTTACATCCTTTCCACATAACTGGTGGGAAATTCATATTCTGTCTTTATGCCCCTGCTGAATCCTCACACTACCGGTTCACAGATGAAGTTGTCTAAATTAGTAGGGAATCCTTAAATACTTTAGATTTTAAATGTCACCATTATGTGATATGCATCAGTTCCCTGACAAATCACGTTTTCTGACAAACCTTTATAAAACTATTTAATACCGTAATCTCAACATCATTGAAGAATAGTATTTAATGACTCCACAATGTGTTGAATGCTAAGTACACTATCAAATACCGCCATTCTAAAAGATTGACAATCCTCTCGTGGCTTCCATGCCACTTCATTATAAACGCTATAAGATTTGTTCTCGAAAGGAACCTGTATAAGTCCACGTGATTTTGGTAGGTTGTGACCATAGAATCTACTGGCTGTCGAGCCATCTCAATCATAACTCTAGAATTTAGACCATTAGCTCATTGTAACTTGCCACTTTTCTGATTAATGTCCACTATGCCTGGACAGTAAGCATTGTATTAAAAGCTTATTATGTAAGCCAAATATCAAATTTGCCAATCATGCGGCTTTAACTGAATGCATTACAGCAGACCACCGTGGCCAATTGGTTATTCTGCATAACATACCAATTGTCAGAAGGGTAAGAAAACTGATTGCCTCACAAAGTTGATTAGATATGATGCAATCTTCCCCAAGTTCCAATCGGACTCAAAGATGGAAATGTCTTGTGTAAATTTGAGGTCAGCATAGGCAGAGGAGAGGGTTCGACCTCTAACGTACAATTACAGAGAAGACATATATATACAGTAAACCTGACATCACTCTACCTCTTGGTCACCTTCGCTCTTAAACGTTGCAACACTCCGAAATGGAATAATACAACATATTTCAAATAATATACAAACAGTTGATTTCAATGCATCTAAAAGTGAACATCTACCGTTTGAAACAGGTTCTGAGCTACGTTTATTGAATGACGATTAAACATACAAATACAAAAAAAAGATGCAAGGTGACGCTCCCAGTCATGGTGAAGTCCCTTTCGCCATCATCTGTTTCTTTGTATTACTCTCCGGTTTCAGTAGGATAATATAACATTTCGGTGCAAAAATACAGACAAGCAGACCGAAGCTCGATGCCCAAATGGCAAACACTTCTACAGCCGCAGTGTATTTTCCTGGAGAGCTCACGTAAGCCGGAATAAAAGTTATCCAAACAGCGCAAAAGATCAGCATGCTGAAGGTGATGTATTTGGCATCGTTGAAACTGTCTGGGAGTTTCCGGGCAAAGAAAGCAAGCACTAAACACACGATGGACAACAAAGCAATATAGGCCGACACGAAGTAAAAAGCAGTCAATGAGCCCACGTCACAGTCCAGAATAATAACGTCTCTGTAATGTCTCATGTTCTTGAATGGATAGGGAGGTGATACACTTAGCCAGAGAACGCAGGCTAACACTTGCAGAAACGTAACAATAAAGACACCCAGACGTTGCTGCACGGGTCCGAACCAGTTCATCGCGCTGCTGTTGGGAAGAGTTGCCTTAAAAGCAACCACGACAAGGATGGTTTTGCCCAAGATGCAGGAAATGCACAGTACGAACACAACTCCAAATGATGTGCGTCGCAACATGCAAGACCAGCCAGACGGTTCTCCAATGAAGGCAAGCGAGCAAATGAAGCAGAGCAGCAGGGAAAACAGTAGCAGGAAACTGAGCTCGGAGTTGTTCGCTTTGACGATTGGTGTTTCTCGATAGTGGTAGAAAATCACAGCGGTAGCCACGGTAAAACAAATCCCCACGACAGCAAGCATTACTAATACAAACCCCAGACTTTCTCCAAAGGAAAGAAACTCAACTTTCTTGAGGACACATTCGGTTTTGTCCCGATTAGGCCAGTATTCTGATGGACACTTGATGCAATCTGTCGAATCTGGACAATGATATGAAAATGTGTGAGATCATTCAATGCAGAATTGAGAAACATTGCTGTACCTCTCATCGCTTACCAGTGACGTTGCTGATCTCACCGTCGGCGCACTCTGCACAGTCAAAACAACATATCGGCTGCCCTTTCCGGCTGACTTTTCTTGTCCCAGGAAAGCAGGGCTCTGAGCAAATTGCCTGTGGAATCTGAAGCAAGTGAAAACATCTTCATGCAATCCATTGATTTATAGGTGCACACACTGAGCATGCCGGTCTGCTAACAAAATAACCATCAATTAGAGCTTGAGTGGTAAAAAGAAAATCTATAACCAGTGAACGTTGAACAAAGCAATAATAATGTGACCGATGTGTAGCAACAAAATATGGTTGCTAAAATGATACTTGGCAAAACTGGAGAAACAATAGCGTTTTGAGTCATGGCAGATGATAACTTCTGCGTTTCGAAATCATGAATGTGTCCGTGAATAAGGAGAAGCAAATGGTCATAGCTCATTTTACTCTCTGGAACGGCTACCACGTTAGACGCAGAGAGTGACTTGTGTGTTCTCATTCTACCAATCGGTTTACACCTGAATTCCGGTTCATCCGGAAGCCCGAGGAGTAGGTTGCCAGGATATACAGGGAGATGATTGCAAACTAGGTGCAGCGGACAGCTAACTCGGGAACCAACAGGACCAGGAAAGCGGATAGACAGCCATTGAACAGCACCCGCGTGGGCGTTCTTCCCCCAAAACAAAAAATACTGAGCGGTTAAGGATGAGCGAGCAAAGCAATAGCACACCGTTCAGTTCTCTGGCAGTCAGTCTGGCTCAGATGTTTCGAAGTGATTCTAGTCGGAGTTGGCGTGAAGGGAAGAGCTGGAGTGATAGGTGTTCCATTGGTTAGGGGAAAAGAGAGATGATTTTGTAGACGAGAACAAGGTTACCGAATCCTCTGAAGCCTCCGATGTGCCAGAGTCAGGAGCATCTTGCAATTAGATCACTGAATTCTTACATGAGCAGCCAGAGGTCTTAGTCCACGATGGTATCATTGATATGGTTAAGAAGGACTACAAGGCTATGCAAACTGAGTTCAGGGAGTTAGTTGCTAAGTTTAAGGAACTTAGTCCTTACGTCGGTCAGTTGTGGTTATGAACTCAGGGGTGCTTATTCGTGTGAAATACTGAAGAGACAGCAATAGGAAGATTATCCCACTTAATAGGTTGTTTTCTGGCAAATGAGTAGCAGGTATGTGGGAGGCCTACAGATGAGAAACTTTAAAAGAACGGAGATTGTATATTCAAGTCAACATAAAAGGCAGAGATAACAGATAAAGTGAGAGGAAGCCCCTTTCCTGTGATATTTAAGACGCGGGATATTTGAAACTGGAAGTCAAGGGCTAAACAATGAGAAGAGCATCGTAAGTTTCTAAATTCACCAATCACAACAAAGCAACCCGCCCGGGCAGGATGGATGGATTTTTTTTTTCTGTGCGGAGGTCTGCAACTAGTTGAGGGCTGCAAGGATTGGTGCAGAATCACTTTGTTACTTGTAATCTATATCAATGATCTTGATAATACTGTCATAAGTATTTGCGGTTGGCACCAAGCTGGGAGTGCCGTGGCAGTCAGAAAGACAATTAAAGCTTGCAGCAATATCTGGGCAAACTGGCGAAGTGGGGTAAAAATGGCGGAATGAATGTAATGCAGAGTAGTGTGCACTGCTGAACAATGCGGGATAAACTAGGGTAGAGCTTGCACATTGAGCACTACGGCTCTGAGGAATGCGGTAGAACAGAAGAACAGAATAATACCGATTCATAATTTATTGACAGTGGCTTTACAGATAGGTAGGCCACATAATATGTTTTGGAACTTTGGCCTTCATAAACGAATGAATTTTCTGTAGCAGGTGGGATGTTATGTTGGAGATGTAGAAGAGGTTCTTGAAACCCAATTTGGATTACTGTGTGCAGTTCAGTCACCTACCTGGGTAAAGATGTCAATATAAATTAGAAATAGCAGAGCAACTTCAGCAAACATGTTACCAGGACATCAAGACCTCAGTTAGAGGAAAGGTTTCTCTACAGTGGGACATTACTCCCTAGCGTTTAGGAGAATTAGGGGAGTTGCTACAAAGGAGTACTAAATTATGAGGGCTTTAGACAGAAACTTTCAAAGTTTAAGAGAAATTTGGATAGGTATGGACAGTTATAGCTCGGGTTCAGGTCAACGGATCCAGTTAGATTAATAATGTGGTATGGACTGAATGGGTGCTAGATGGAAGACTATCAAACCTTGCAGCTGGGTTCCCGTCAATCGAACTAGCTAGATTAATAGTACAGCATGGCCTAGGTGGGAAGAGGACCTGCCTCTGTGCTATAGTGTTCCATGGTTTTATGAGTCTACGATTCACGAAAATACAAGTTACCGTTTACAAGAACTGATTTCGAGTTTATGTATTTAATTGTGGGAAGAGAGAGAGAGAAGATATGGTTACAAAAAGACGCATAGTATTAGGGCACTTGTTCCTTCGAGGTTGCTCCATCAATGAATCTAATTATGTCCGATCTAAGCAGGTCTCATTACATTTTTTTTATTCCAGTTCCCCCTCCGCATTCAGAAGTGACAGCGGAGTGAAGTGTGTTCAGTAACAATGACGACTGAGAAGGTGCTGAGAAAGCCTAATGGTCTGAGGGTAGATAAATCTACGGGACCTGATGGAATGCCCCCACGGGTTCTGAAGGAAGTTGCTTGAGAGTTTGCGGAGGCAAATAATATTCCATTCGATTACAATAAGGGATAGTTTCTGGCCTTGTATCAGATGGCTGGGGCATTGCAAATATTATGTAAGAAGAGTTGGAGGCAGTAGATAGGAAACTATAGACCTGCAAGCCCGGTTGGAATTTTTTTATAATCGATCTTTAGGTATGAGATTACGGTGTAGCTCGACGTACATGACAAGATATGCCGAAGCCAGCATGGTTTCCTGGAAAGAAAATCCTGCCAAAATAACCTACTGCAATTTTTCTAAGGAAACTACAAGCTGAGAAATAAATGCAGTAGATATAGTGTAATTAGATTGTCAGAAAGCTTTTGAGATGGTGCCACATATGAGGCTGCTTAGCAAGATAAGATCCCATGGAATTACAGGGAAGCTACTAGCATGAGTGGAAAATTGGCTGATCGGCAGAGAACAGAGAGTCAGAAAAAAAGGGATACTTTTCTGGCGGGCTACTGGTTACGAATGGAGTTCCATAGTTGTCAGCGCTGGCACCGCTGCTTTTTACGATGGGTGTCAATGATTTGGACTATGGGATTAATGGATTTCTGGATAAATTTGCCGATGATCCGAAGATAGGTGGAGTAGCGGCAATAGTTAATGAAACAGAGTGCTGGCAAAGAGACTTAGAATTGGTAAACACGTGGCAAATGAAATGGCAAATGTTGGAAAGTATATGGTGATGCACTTTGGTGGAAAAAATAAATCTTAATTAGATAGGAGAGAATTCAAAATGCAGAGATGCAAAGGGACCTGGGAATCCTTGTGCAGGGTAAACCAATGGTTAATCTGCAGCTTAAGTCGGTCGTGAAGAAGGCGAATAAAATTTTGTCATTCATTTCCAGACGTATAGAATATAAGAGCAAGGATGTCAAGTTGAGGCTCGATTAGACACTCATGAGACCACACTTGGAGTATTGTGTGCAATTATGGTCTCTTTATTTTGGAAATGATACACCGACGCTGGAGAGGATTCTGAGAAGAAGAACAGAATGATTCCAGGACTGAAAGGTTTACTGTATAAGGAACTTCCGGTAGCTCTTGGGCTATATTTAAATCGCAGCAAGAGGCGGAGAGGGAAGAAGGAAAAGAAGCTCGGAGAGAAGCTGTATTTTTTAACTGATCGCGGCAAAGAGGCGAGACTGAGCAGGCGCGTGACGAAGCGCGCCAAAGGTTTAAAATGAAAGATCATAATGTACAGCGGCCATCGTTGGAGTGGACAGATGCAGAGTGGGTCGGCTTTGGCTCAATCAGGCTTCGGCGAAAACAAGCAGAGGCGAGGATTGAACGGGGCGCAACTGCTCAAGCGGGTGTGGCAGCGGGAGAATTTAAATAGCGAACAGAGGCTGAGTACGAGCTTCATTCCAGGTGAGGTAAGACCGGGTAAGCTCCTTTAATTAATCTAATTAGCTTAGGAGTGGGTAATGGAGGCCGCAGTTAGGGCAGTTGAGTGCTCCGTTTGCAGTATGTGGGCAGTCAGGTCGAGGACATTTGCCTCTGATGACTACACCTGCAAAAGGTGCATCCAGCTGCAGCTCCTGACAAACCGTATTAGAGAACTGGATCTGGAGCTGGATGAACTTCGGATCATTCGGGAGGCAGAGGCAGAAATAGACAGGAGTTTCGGGGAGATAGTCACCCCTAGGAGTCAGGAGACAGGTAGCTGGGTAACTGTCAGAAGAGGGAAGGGGAATAGACAGGAAGAGCAGAACACCGCTGTGGCCGTTCCCATCCACAATAAACATACCGATTGGATGCTGTTGGTGGGGACGACCTACCAGGGACAAATTGCAGTGGTTGCGTCTCTGGCACCGAGACTGGACCCTCAGCTCAGAAGGGAAGGATGGAAAAGCGGAGAGCTGTAGCGACAGGGGATTCGAGAGTTAAGGGAACAGATAGGTGGTTCTGTAGAAGAGATCGAGAATCCCGAATGGTCTGTTGCCTCCCAGGTGCCAGGGTCCGCGATACCTCGGATCGAGTACTCAGTATTCTCAAGAGGGAGTGTGAGCAGGTGGATGTCGTGGTCTATGTAGGAACCAATAACGTGGGAACGAAGAGTGAGGAGGTCCTGCAAGGTGAGTCTCGAGTGCTAGCTGCCAAGTTAAAGGACAGGACCCCCAGGATAGCAATCTCAGGATTGTTACCAGTGCCACGTGCAGACGGATTGAGAAATAGAAAGATAGTGCAGATCAAAACGTGGCTGCAGATATGCTGCAGGAGGGAGGGCTTCAGATTTATAGATAATTGGGGAGTTTTCCGGGGAAGTGGAACTGCTCCGGCGGGACGGTTTACATCTGAACTGGAGGGTGACAAATATTCTTGGAGGTAGGTTTGCTAAAGAGGCTCCAGTGGATTTAAACTAGATGTGAGTGGGGAAGAGACCAGAGAATAGGAACAGATATATGGGAGAAGGAAGAAAAGGAGACGGTAAATTTCTTTGTACTATTAGAGAAAAACAAAGGAAGAGTTGGATAATTTCTTACGTGCATTTATTTTCATGCTAGGAGCATTGTGAGGAAGGTGGATGAGCTTAGAGCATAGATTGATACCTGAAAATATGATGTTGTAGCTATTAGTGAAACATGGTTGAGGGAGGGGTGTGATTGGCAACTAAATATTCCTAGATTTCGTTGCTTCAGGTGTGATAGAATCGGAGGGACAAGAGGGGGAGGTGTTGCGTTGCTTGTCAGAAAACATAACAGCGGTGCTCTCGCATGATAGATTAGAGTGCTCGACTAGGGAGTCTATCTGGGTGAAATAAAGGAATGGGAAAGGTGTAGTAACACTTATAAGGGTGTATTATAGACCACCTAATGGGGAGCGAGAATTGGAGGAGCAAATGTGCAAGGAGATAGAAGACATTTGTAGTAAGCACAGGGTTGTGATTGTGGGGGATTTTAATTTTCCACACATAGACTGGGAAGCCCATACTGTAAAAGGAATGGATGGTTTGGAGTTTGTAAAATGTGTGCAGGATAATTGTTTGCAGCAATACATAGAGGTACCAACTAGAGAAGGGGCAGTGTTGGATCTTCTGTTAGGGAATGAAATAGGTCAGGTGATGGAGGTATATGTTCGGGAGCACTTCGGGTCCAGTGATCACAATTCCATTAATTTCAAAATAATTATGGAGAAGGATAGGATTGGACCCAGGATTGAGATTTTTGATTGCAGAAAGATTAACTTTGAGGAGATGCAAAGGATTTAGAAGAAGTGGATTGGGACACTTTGTTTTATGGGAAGAATGTAATAAGGAAATGGCGGTCATTTAAAAGTGAAATTTTGAGGGTACCGAATGTTTTGGTTCTTGTTAGGTTGAAGAAAAGGTTAAAAGTTTGAGATAGCATGGTTCTCAAGAGATATTGGAAACTTGGATAGGAAAAAGAGAGCGATCAATAAATATAGGCAGCATGGAGTAAATGAGGTGCTGGAGGAATATAAAGAATGTAAGCAGAATTTTAAGAAAGAAATTACAAAAGCTAAAAGAAGATACAGGGTTGCTTTGGCATGTAAGGTGAAAATGAATGCAAAGGGTTTCTACAGTTATATTAATAGCAAAAGGATAGTGAGGAATAAAATTCGTCCCTTAGAGAATCAGAGTGGACAGCTATGTGTGGAGCCGAAAGAGATGGGGGAGATTTTGAACAATTTATTTTCTTCAGTATTCACTAAGGAGGAGGATATTAAATTGTGTAAGTTAAGGGAAACAAGTACCGAAATTATGGCAACTATGACGACTAAAGAGGAGTAATTACTGGCGCTTTTAAGGAATATAAAATTGGATAAATCTCCGGATCTTGACAGGATATTCCCTAGGACCTTGAGGGAGGTTAGTGTAGAAATAGCAGGGGCTCTGACAGAAAACGTTATTAGAAACGGGCTTGGTGCCGGAGGAATGGCGTATTGCTCATGTGTCCCATTGTTTAAAAAGGGTTCTAAGAATAAACCTAGCAATTATAGGCCTGTCATTTTGACATCAATGGTGGGTAAATTAATGGAAAGCATTCTCAGAGATGGTATATATAATTATCTGGATAGACAGTGTCTGATTAGGAACAGTAAACATACATTTGTGCGTGGAAGATCATGTTTGACAAATCTTATCGGATCTTTTTGAAGAGGTGACGAGCAAAGTTGATGAGGTAAGGCAGTGCATGTTGTCTATATGGACTTCAGTAAAGCTTTTATCAATTTTCCGCAAAGAATGCTAGTTAGGAATGTTTAATCGTTAGGTATTAACTTTGGAGTAGTAAAATGGATTCAACAGTGGTTGGATGGGAGATGCCAGAGAGTAGAGGTGGATAACTGTCAAGTTGGAGGCCGGTGACGAATGGTGTGCCTCAGGGATCTCTACTGGGTCCAATGTTGTTTGTCATGTACATTAATGTTCTGGACGATGGGTTGCTAAATTGGATTAATAAGTATGCAGATGATACTAACGTAGGTGGAGTTGTGGATAATGAATTAGGTTTTCAACTTTTGCAGAGATTTAGGCCAGTTAGAAGAGTGGACCGAGCGATGGCAGATGAAGTTTAATGCTGATAAGTGTGAGGTTCCACATTTTATTAGGAATAATCCAAATAGGACATGCATGGTAAATGGTAGGGCAATGAAGAATGTAGTAGAACAGAATGATCTAGGAATAATGGTGCATAGTTCCCTGAAGGTGGAATCTCATGTGGATAGGGTGGTGAAGAAAGCTTTTTGGTATGTTGACATTTATAAATCAGAGCATTGAGTATAGGAGTTTGGATGTAATGTTAAAATCGTACAAGCATTGGTAAGGCCGAATTTGGAGTACTGTGTACAATTCTGGTCACCGAATTATAGGAAAGATGTCAACAAAATAGAGAGAGTACAGAGAAGATTTACTAGAATGTTACTTCGGTTTCAGCACCTAAGTTACAGATAAATGTTGAACAAGTTAGGTCTTTGTTCTTTGGACCGTATATGGTTGAGGGGGGAATTGATAGAGGGATTTAAAATTATGAGGGTGATAGATAGTGTTGACGTGGATAGGCTTTTTTTCCATTGAGAGAAGGGGAGATTCAAACAGGAGGACATTAGTTGAGACTTAAGGTCTTAAAAGACTTAAAAGTTTAAGGGTAACATGAGTGGAAATTTCTTTACTCAGAGAGAGGTAGCTGTGTGGAATGAGCTTCCAGTAGAAGTGGTAGAGGCAGGTTCGGTATTGTCATTTAAAGCAAAATTGGATATGTATATGGACAGGAAACTAATGGAGGGTTATGGGCTGAGTGCGATTCAGTGGGAGTAGGTGAGAGTAATCGTTCGGCACGGAGTAGAAGGGCCGAGATGGCCTGTTACCGTGCGGTAGTTGTTATATGGTTATGTAGTTTTATATGTATTTCCTGGAGTGTAGAAGAATGAGAGGGATCTCATAGAAATATTCCGAATGTTAAAAGGCCTGTACATAACAGATATGGCAAATTCATTCCCCATGGTAGGGGAATCGAGACCAGAAGACACGATTTCAGGACTGAAAGAAGTATATTTAGAGCAGAGATCTGAATATATTAATTTAGTCATAGGGTAGTACATCTCTGGAACCTGTGTCACGAGAGGCATTGGAGGCCAAGTCGTTGGATGTATTTTAGTCAGAGAGAGACAGGTTCCCTCATCAGCCTGGGCATCAAAGGTTATGGGGAGAAGGCAGGGCAGTGGGGCTTGCTAGATGAATTGGATCAGCCGATGATTGAATGGCAGAGCAGAGTCTATAGGTCGAATGGACCACTTCTGCTCCTATATTTTATGATGTTATGGTCTAACACCCTCGAGCGCAGAGAAACCCGAAATTTCAGGAACATCTCAGAAACCAAATGTCTACGCCTCTGAGTTTGAAATGTTGAGGGACTTGCATCTTGATCGTTCCCGTCTGGTCTATACTCTTCAACTGCTCACGCGATCGCAACATCTATCCTTAGCACTTATATCTTTGAATCACAATATCTCTTGTTCTCGAAAATTCTGAAGAAAACAGATCAACGTGTCGAGACTGCACTTCATATATTAAGCTCGTTCAATATCAACAATATCTGTTCCGCAGTATTACCAGTATGCTAAGCAAGCAAATATTTTCCAATCGCCAACTTAAATCGATGGTAAACGAAGGCCATACCGTATTCCCAGACGTGCTCCATATAACATCTCCTGTATTAATGACTAGTTTCCGCCCTGCCGTAGCCGAGCCGTCATAATACCCGATATTTACAATGTCAACGGTTCCCTTCAAATTCACTTGCAAATTCACGAATTCGTATCTTGGCACCGGATCTCCATTTTCATCAAAGTAAACAGTTTCTCCCGTCTTCGCTGTGAAATTCACGGTGCGGATGTAGTGTAGTAGCTGGTAGTGGGGTGGGACGAGATTTGTGGAGGTGATAGAATAATAAAAAAAGACGATTAAATTATTTAACCGTGTATGGATTCTGTCCACGTAAATAGACGCACAAAAATTTTCAGCAAAAGGAAACTTATGAAATGTGATGTTTGACAATTACCTAATTTTAAACCCTGCTCAGTGACAGTAGATGGTGTTTAAGGAAAACATGGAAACATAGAAACATAGAAAAATTAGAACACAATAAAGGCCCTTCGGCCCAAAATGCTGTGCCGAACACATACTTACTTTAGGAAATACATAGGGTTACCCTTACCCTCTAGTTTTCTCAGCGCCATGTACCTATCCAAGAACATCTTAAAACACCCTTTTTTATCCGCCTCCAACCCCGTCCACAACAGCCCATTTCACGCTCTCTCCGGTTTCTGAGTAAAAACTTACCTTTGGCATCTCCTCTGTACCTGTTTCCGAGCACCTTAAAACTGTTCCCTCTCATGTCAGCCATTTCAGCCCTAGCCAACAGACTCTGACTCTCCACACGATCAATGCCTCTTATCATCTTATATACCTCTGTCAAGTCACCACTCATTGTCCGCCGCTCCAAGGAGAAAAAGGCCAAGTTCTCTCAATTTATTCTCATAAGGCATGCTCCCCAATTTAGGCAACATCCTTGTAAATCTCTTCAGCACCATTTCTATAGTTTCCACATCCTTCCTGTAATGAGGTGACCAGAACTGAGCACAGTATTCCAAGTGGAGTCTGACCAGGGTCCTATATCCCTGTAACAGTACATTTCAGCGCTTGAACTTAATCCTAATACACCGTATGCCTTCTTAACCACACAGTTAGCCTGCATGGCAGTTTTCACTATCCACTGGATTCGAACCCCAAGATCCCTCTGATCCTCCATCCTGACAATTGTCTTCTCATCAATACTATGTTCTGCCATCATATTTGACCCCCCCCCCAAAATGAACGACCTCACACTTATCTGTGTTGAACTCCGGCTTCCACTTTTCAACCCAGTCTTGCATCCCAGAGATGTCCGGCTCTAACTTCTAACAGCCCTCCACACTATTCACAACACTCCCAACCTTTGTGTCATCAGCATATTTACTAACCTATTCCTCCACTTCCTCACCCAGGTCATTTATAAAAATTACGTAGAAGGGGTCCCGAAACAATCACTAAAGCACACCTCTGTTCACCGACTTACATGCAGAATATTACCCGCCTACAATCACTCTTTTCTTCTGTGGGCAAGACAATTCTGGATCCGCACAGGAAGGTCCCTTTAGATCACATGCCTTCTTACTTCCTCAATAAGCCTTGCATAGGGTACCTTAATCCATGCATTTCTGAATTCCTTATGCAATATATCTACTGCTCTACATTCATCTATGTGTTTAGTCACATTCTCAAAAAAACATTACTCAGTCTTGTAAGGCAAGAGTTGCCTTTGGCAAAGCCATGCTGAGTATTCCTAATCACATTCTACCTCCCTAAATGTCTATAAATCCTGAATCTCTGGATCTTTTTCCTCAACTTACTAATGATGGAATGATATATTTTCTGAGGATCACCAAATATAACTACTGAATGAGAAATTGTAGATTGCGGGTCTGAGGTAGAAAATTAAAATCATATCTGAGGGCGGCGGGATACTGAAAAACTGCAGTGACGCAGTGCCGTTCGATGTGCAGTCTGTTAGATGTTGCCCCTTCTCCACCAACTATTATAGAATAATAAAGTCTCCAGGGAGCTGCTGTCCGGAAAGCTAAAGGGTGACCAGTGACCATCCTAACGTACAACCTTCAACCAATGTCCTTTGTAAAACATACAAGAATGAATCACTCCGTTATTGGGAGAGATTTCAGCTTTGTGCATGAGCTGCATCATTCCCCACTGATTAACTAACTGACGAGCTAAACATTTGAAACCAGTTTCTGAGACTTAGTTTCTTTGACGACCATAAAAAGAATTCAGTGTTCAGATAATGTGGTCGGAAGTTAAATAACCGCCAAAGAAAATAGAATAAATATTCAAAAATGTAGTCACAGATGATAGGTTTCGAATTACGTTATTTGTATTTGCAAAGGAATTACATGCCTACCTGCCACGGTTGGAAATTTGCAATATGCGCACATGTATTATTTGAAAAAGGTCCTTCGCCTTCAACACAGGATAACAGATTATGAAGTGCGTGGGCGATGGAGTAGACAGCTGTATACACATGGTATGAACTTCCGTCCATTACCGCCGGAAGGTACGCACTTTCTTTCCCTTCCACATGTTCGTTCCCAGTGCATTGTCGAACTTGACCTGAAGAGTTCTGTTGGTTTGTCCCGTTGTCAGTGGTAAAAGAGCAGGTGAATAATGTTTCCCAAAACTCCGTCACCAAAATATTGCCAGGAAAGTTGGAAGGATGGACGTGCTGAAGATGATTTCTGAGATCGCCCAGCTCTGTCCTGCGGGTGGTTGGACCGATTGTGCCTGCGAGATAAATTACTCTTTCTTCAGGAAGGAGGAGATTTGCTGTCACCCACGCCTCAGTTCCAATCCACTGTATACCAGTTACATTTTGACGCAAAATTTCGTTCAATAGAATTCTCATATCACCAACGTTAACAAAAGCCACTACAACTTTAGTGGATGCCTGTTTAATTATTTGTACAAGTCTGCTGATTTCCTCTGGCGGGTCGGTCCTATAAAATGTCTCAGAGTAGGCAATACACACACCGAACTTTTCTGCATGTTCCAGAAATCCTTGCATTCCAAAATTACCATAATCGGTATTACTTCTAATGGCTCCAATCCAAGTCCAGCCAAAGGTTCTCACCAGCTCAGCTAAAATTTTGGACTGGTAGAAATCGCTTGGAATAGTTCTGAAAAACGTGGGGTATTCTCTCTTATCGCTGAGACAGGAGCAGGTGGAGTAGTAACTAACCTGTTGAGATCAAGATAAATCGATGAATACTTGGGTCCAGATTTTGACTGTGAGTGACTCATGCACGGTACCTTTACCAATCTTTGCCAATCCTTTTGAGATTGCACAAAACCGTAATATTGTATTTACATCACGAAAATTATACATTGTGTTACTGGCATAATTTACAACGTTGTATAAACTACTTTTAAGCTCTGTTAATCTATTTCTGTCTAGCCAAATCAGAATTACAGCTTATAATTCTGGATATAAGTCATGGGGACGCTGTAGAGGCAGGCGAGATCATCAGGCTGTTGTCTATGTTAGAGGACATGTACTAACAGAAGAGTTAGGAGAAAGTCGGAATGCTTCCCTTGGAATGACGGGGACCTGACAGAAGTATATAAAATTATGAGGCATAGACAAAATAGACGGCGTCCAAGTGCTTCGATATGATTTTTTTTTTCTCTTAGTGGTTAAATATATCATACACCAGTGCAGATATTGAAGTCGAGAAATAGGAAAGATCAAAGGAGATGTGCCGGGCCTTTTTCCACGCACTGTTGGTTGTCTGGAATGGGCTCGCTCGTGCTATGAAACATTTAGATTTGATAAAGGCGTTTGGAGTTCGGTTAGATAGGTTCTGTATTGTGTAGTGAATGGTGGGTCGTGGACATTGTGCAGACAAAAGAGACTAAGTTAGTTCGTCAGTTAATTAACATTTTAATTATTTGACATACACTTGGGCGGAATGGAAACTTCCTGGGAGGCATTGTTTCCTGTTAAGTGTTCGATCTTCTGTCACAGGGAAACTTAACAGAGCTTAATTTATGTTCTTCAAGGTTATTGTTTGTTTTTTTGCTGGCTTATAACAACACTCTGACAGCAAAATCTCTTGATATAAACAAAAAAAAGTTGGTAATCTAATTTAAGAATTTCGTATTTAAATTTTCATCACATGGGGCCATATGTTTGTATTGCTCTGCTCCTAATGAAGTGCTGATACAGCCAGAGTAAAAATGCAATCAATTATTTGAGACATTACCAGTGGAATCCCAAAGGAACCGATTGTCCTGGCGGTTACGATCGAATTTGTAGATATTTCGCAGCCAACAATGGCAGCGACGTTGGAAGAACCTCTACATTCACGGTATTCGATTGATTCCTCTCCATTGATCAAAGCGAGTGCTGCTTTCGAAGCTATCGCGGAGGACGAACAATCATCGTGTATCTGATACCCAAGACTGATCCTCGGAAGGAGATTTTCGTTCTGGTTTATTTCTTCAATGGCAAAAATCATCGTCTGAGCCAGTCGAAAGCTTGCAAGCCAAAAACTGTGCGATAAATGTAAGACGAGGTGATAAAAGAATCAGATTCCTCAATCAATCAGGAAGTGATATTACACAATCATGAATCTCGTATCTTGAAAGATTTAAAATTTAACAATTGTCTTGTTTTCAAGAAAGGGTGCGGGCAAAGGTGACCTCCGCTCCGGACGCACTCTGAATGTTTGTGTTTTCACCAGTTCAAGATACCGAATTGTCAACTCAACAAACTCTATAGCAGAGTCCTGGAAAGGTATCACTTTCGTAGTAGCAGGTAGCTGACCTCACAAATACATGGATAAGGAGGACATGACAACACACAAAGTGCCTAAGCAACTCAGCACGTCAAACGGCGTCTACGGAAAAAGTAGATACCTCACATTGTGGGCTGACACCCTTCGTCAGAACTGGAAAGGAAAGGACCCAAAGCTGGAGGACAGCAAACTTTCCAGTTCTAATGAAGGTTCTCGGCCCGAAAAATCGTGCGTTTATTCTATTCCATAGTTGCGGCTTCAGCCGCTGAGTTCCTCCAGCTCTTTTTGTAGGTTGTTCAAGATTTTCAGCATCCGCATTATCTCTTGTGTGTTTGAAGCGAGGACGGAGTGTGCTCAGTTGACAAGATGTTCTGTGGATTCTCTGTAAAAGTCAGTTTATTAACAGAGAATAAACGGAACCCTCAGAAGCAAATGTTCCGGTAACGCTGACTACAGATCTTATGAACCCAAAATGTGGTAATTTTATGGTGGGCCAGAACGTATATAAAAAAAAATAAAAGTACAGAAAATTCTACAGATGCTGGAAATCTTTAGCAGCACACACAAAATGCAGGAGGAACTGCTCAGTTCAGCGAGCATCTATAGAAACGAATAACTTTTCGGCCTGAACTCGTTCATCAATATCATGATAATATAAATGTTCGTGTTATTTTCCAGTAATTCCCGTCAATATTTCAGAGATGCATTCTAATAGGGTGATATCAATTACTCAATTATCAGCTACTCGTTGAACATACAAATGTTCATCATCGTTCATAGAATAGTTGTGCTAAACTATTTATACTGAAATTCATTGCCCATCTAAACTAATCGGTCAGCTCATATCTAGATTGAACTTGCTCCCCTCTCTAACCTTAAAGTGTCTCAGGTAGTAAGAAAGGTTCATTATGAAAAAGTGATACTAATTATCATTTAAATAGAAAGATGACACCTTAATGCAATCTACGTTCAGACACTGGCACAATCTAGCAGTTCCTCTTTGTAAGAATTGCAAAGCATCATTAAGAAATATTCCACCTTGAGGCATCTTGGCTATGTATGACAGCTTCTTTATCTGAGTCAGCAGAAAGCTGCAGCGTGTTGAGGACACAGCTCAGCATGTCATGGAAGCTACCATCTTTGCGTTATGTATCCTTCTTTCTGCCTCGATAAAGCAGCCAATAATGATCACATTAACCTTGGGGCATTTTCCCAACATCTTTCTTTATCTCCACTCCGCAACTACACAACCTCCTACTAACTTGGATTCACTTACCAACTAACAACTTCTACTCTTCTGCACCCCTACAGCAGGTTCGTATTCTGACAATTTCCCCCTCCATTTCCAGTCTGGATTAAAGTTCGAGGCCCGAAGTCTCGACTGTTTATTTCCCAGTATAGAATCTGCCTCAGTTGTTAAATACCGAGCATAGGTCACTTTAAATTTCACAGAGAACCAATGAAATCTCGCCTCTGTTGCGTGATGAAGGACAGAGTTACTTTTTTTAATGATCACAGTGGATCAGATAGGATGTGTTTCTAATAGAAGGATTGGTCCCGAAATGTCGAGTTCCAATTTTCTTCCACAGATTGTAACTGACCCGCCAAATTTCTGCAGCAGTTAAAAACTTTTTAATATTCAAAAAATCCATATTTACTCACCTTCCGTATTGTATATCTTAACTGAATATAACCATGTCAGAGAAGACCCAACATTTCTTATGGAATAAGCAATAAACAGTGAAGTATCACAGTAGATAAACGTTAAATGGTGCAGAACCGACCACGATAAATATCTTGAATTTGGTTTATGATTAACTGTCTAATTGTCTCTAACTAGAGAGTTCTGAACACGCTGTTGCGATACCATGATCTCCAGCAAAAGTGCATCGCCAGAAGCAAAACTACTTAACGTGTTTGTCGAGGATCTCTGAGATGAGGAATAATAACAATACCAATGTTCCGTTAAAACCACATTCTTTGCACCATTGTTTAATTTGCTTTAATCATCTACAGGCAAAAAAAGTGTTGAATAACAGATACACTTATGCAGGCACAAGAGACTTAGTATATTGACTATTCTACTTTTATTCACAAACATAAAAATACTATCCTAATATGCTGAATCAATAATAGACAACGATAAAGGTACATACAACTTTCAGGTGATAAATGGTTTAAAAATTAGAGATCTAATATATAGGTAAGAACAATTTCTACAAGTCAGAGCGCTGACTAATTGTCAATCAACATTGGGTAAACTCACCTTTTACACACAATGTTTTTCGGGGGAAATGTAAATGGATGGTCGTCATGAATCGGATCCATATGTAATGGGAATATTCCTCCGATAATGATATCCCCATTCATGGATAAATCGGGCAAATTGACTTTTGCTTGACGTTTACAGAAGTTCCCTAGCGTTTCTTGTGGAATGGCGTGCAACAACAAAAACAGAAATGCTGACATGACTCCGTTGCAGGGAAATTTTTGGCTTGCAGGAAAGAACATGGATTTATAGCCTCTCGATGAAGAACTAAATATGTCTCAATGTGGTTTATATCTGCTACACAATTATCTTGTATTAAGTCTCTGATGATAACATTGTACACGAGGGGCTCATGTATTGATGTTTGTACATCTGTCTGACAGCTGGGGAAATTCACAGAGCAGTTAATTTGCACTCCCAGCAGAGCGTAAATACTTTCAAAAGAAACTAAGATGAATCTCCATTGCATTAAGGTTTTGTATTACTTAACACCTGATATGTAATTTAGACATGTGTCACCTGTTCCCATCATGTAAAACACAAATTAATTCTAGATTAACAATAACTACAGAAAACAAGTAAGTTTGCATGTTACATCAATGGAGAGAAGGGAGTTGAACTAAAAATTGACTTGTTACATTGCGTCTGCACTCCCCAAACTGAAATAGAAAGCAGTCTACAGCCAATCAAGATTCAAGCGTCTGTGGACACTAACATGACTAAAAGTATCCTAGTATCCTAAAATTATGCAAGATATTATATTGAAGCTGTCAGGCAATAAGTCTGGGAAGTAGACTGGGAGTCTGAAACTGCACAAATTTTGTTTTCTGGACGAAGGAAAACCTTCGCCACTACTACCGTCAAGACTCGTATTCAGAAGACTACGTTCTTCGCACCCCCACACTCCACACCTCACCCTATTCCTAGTATCATAGAATACTACAGCACAAAATCAGGCCGATCGGAGCATCCAGGGTCGAGAAGCTATTATCTACCAAGTTCTCATGGAGTACTTTTGGACCATAACCCTCAATAACCCATCCAATGACAAGCTAATGACAGAGTCATAAATCATTCGTTCTTCCCTACCCTTCACTTCTATACATTTACCTTCTTTACCAAAGCACAATATCTCTCGAAAACCAATCTTTCATAAACGAATTAGGGTACCTTTCCTATCCTGTGTTTTTCCAGTAATGTTCTACCTGTAAATATGTGGAAAGTTATATCTTAAGTTGTTAAGATAAAAATCTTAAATTTCTGGTAAAATTCCTCTTATAAGTCCTACGGACTGCTGGGAGGACTATAATATAATCACACTGATTTGGTCATCATTTTCCTATTCCTCAGAGTCACCAATATGACATCTGTATACAAGCTCTTTGCTCTGTTTTCTCCGAGCACGGTCGTTAAATTTTCCATGCCTCTTAATGCCCGCACTCGGCCCTTAATCCCTACTGCTCTATCACAGCTAAAGGATGGACACCCGGAACTGTAAGTTCATGCCCTTCCCTGAAACAGTTCGCACTAATGGCTACATTGTCATAATTCCACTTACTGATCCATATGTTAAGCTCAATTGCCTTTTCGACAATACTCGTTGCATTACAATTTAAACAGTAGTGCCACCTTGTTCAATAGTTTTATATCCATCTTTGCAGGTCACATAAACAACATCTTTTCCCACAACCAGTCTTTTATTTGCTCCAACAACAACACACACAAAATGCTGGTGGAACACAGCAGGCCAGGCAGCATCTATAGGGAGAAGAGCTGTCTACGTTTCGGGCCGAGACCCTTCGTCAAGACTAACCAAAAAGAAAGATAATAAGAGATTTTATTTGCTCTGATGCTTTCGTTCCCATACCCCTGCAAATCTAGTTCACCACGATCCCGTGCAGCCCTAGAAAACATTCACGCATTCGGCCTCTGATTCACTTTCAAACAATCCCATGTCTATAGTCCTCTCCTTCCTCCAACGTGTGCCCAGTGACCCAACAAAAAGATGAAGCCCTCACTTGCTCTCCACCTCCTTTAGCAACGTGTTAACCTGCATCCTCTTCCTATATTTGATCTCACTACAACAGCGTATAGATGGTAACCCTGACAGAGCAGCTCTGAAACTACTTTATCTTGAAGTAAGCACCTTTTCGCCTAAATTCACCTTGCAGGACTTTGAAATCTTTCCAACATTTTGCCTTTAGTACCCATGTGAACCACAAAATTTTGCTGTGCATTGTCCCACTCAAGATTGCTATGCATTTCAGCGAGGTGCTCACGACCGTGGCAATATATCATGGAGAAAATCTGTGTGTGGACCACTAAACATACCATCTGTTCCCTTAGCCAAGTAATGCCCTATCACTACAGGTGGCCTCGTCTCCATCAACCACACGTTTCTTTGTGAGCCACAGAGCCAAGCTCAGTATCAGTTACCTTACAGAAGTGGGTTTCCTCTGCTACATGATCACCTACCAACTGTGTCTGAAACGTTATCTCTATTACTGATGGGGATGGGAACAGGGGTGCTGTACTTTGGCTGCCTTCTCCCTCTCCTGTAGTTATGAAGTTACCTGTGCCCTGTATGCTGTGAGCAGCTAAAGTGGTGCTAGGTTTGTGAATTCTGCAGAAATTTCTCTTTTTCTGCATATATATGATCTAAACTATGATCTGATCTTAAGTTCTGAAGCCAGTTAAAAAAATCTCAACTGAATAAATAATACAAAGCATTATATTTGTTCCGTTTATTGCAGAAAAAAATGAACTAATATTACATGTATTTGTTGGAAAAGAATGTGAACCTTTGGGGTAATGCCTTCTACAGAAGTTCGTCAGATTCAGTTTTTCCAAATGAGATCTGCTTGGATTTGTGAGATGGGGCGGGGGCCTACGCTATAAAAAAACACACAACGACAGTATGCTCAGAGGGAACTCGTGAAAGATCTGATCACCTGCACCATGCCTCGACCACAACATGTTTCCGAGGTACTGAGAAGAAGATTTATAGAGATGCGTTGAGCAAGAAAAGGATAGCACGGTATAAATCATAGAAACATAGAAATATATAAAATAGGTGAAGGAGAAGGCCATTAGGCCCATCGAGCCTGCACCGCCATTCAGTATGATCATGGCTGATCATCCAACTCAGAACCCTATACCTGCTTTCTCTCCATACTCCCTGATCCCTTTTGCCACAAGGGCTATATCTAACTTTCTCTTAAATATAGCCAATGAACCGGCTTCAACTGTTTCCCGTGGCAGAGAATTCCACAGATTCACCACTCTCTTTGTGAAGAAGTTTTTCCTCATCTCGATCCTAAAAGGCTTCCCCTTTATCCTTAAACTGTAACACCTTTTCTGGTCTACCCCAACATCGGAAACAATCTTCCTGCATCTAGCCTGTCCAATCCATTTAGAATTTTATACGTTTCAATAAGATCCCCTCTCAACCTTCTAAATTTCAGTGAGTATAAGCCTAGTCGATCCGATTTTTTTTCATATGAATGTCCTGCCATCCCAGGAATCAATCTGGTGAACCTTCCCTGTACTCGCTATATGGCAAGAATGTATTTCCTCAGATTAGGGGACCAAACCTGCACACAATATTCTAGGTGCGATCTCACCAAGGCCTTGTACAACTGCAGTAGAACTTCCCTGCTCCTGTACTCAAATCCTTTTGCTATGAATGCCAACATACCATTTGCCTTTTTCACCGTCTGCTGTACCTGAATGACTGGTATACCATATCACCCAGGTCTCGTTGCATCTCCCGTTTTCCTAATCGGTCACCGTTCAGATAATAATTTGTTTTCCTGTTCTTGCAACCAAAACGGATAACCTCACATTTATCTACATTAAATTGCATCTGCCATGAATTTGCCCACTCACCTAAACTATCCAAGTCACCCTGCATCCTCTCAGCATCCTCCTCACAGCTAACACCGCCCCCCAGCGTGTCATCCGCAAACTTGGAGATGCTGCATTTAATTCCCTCGTCTAAATCATTAATATATATTGTAAACAACTGGGGTCCCAGCACTGAGCCTTGCGGTACCCCACTAGTCACTGCCCGCCATTCTGAAAAGGTCCCGTTTACTCCTGCTCTTTGCTTCCTGTCTGGCAACCAATTCTCTTTCCACATCAATACCATACCCCCAATACCGTGTGCTTTAAGTTTGCACACTAATCTCCTGTGTGGGACTTCGTCAAAAGCCTTTTGAAAATCTAAATATACCACATCCACTGGCTCTCCCTATCCACACTACTAGTTACATCTTCAAAAAAATCTATAAGATTCGTCAGACATGATTTTCCTTTCACAGATCCATGCTGTCTTTGTCCGATGATTTCACCTCTTTCCAAATGTGCTGTTACCACATCTTTGATAACTGACTCTAGCATCCACGATATTCTGACTGTGACAGGTCCTTGTGCAAGACCAATGTCTCTGTTTCTGGTTCTCGTGTTCCTCGCCACTACGCCTGAAGTGCACAGACTCATCTGCAAGCGTCGAGCCAAAGACAGTTTAGTTGATTTAGCGAAAGATAGTGATATCATACTTGGCGGTATATTCACCAGACATTTGGATCCGATTCTCCACTTCCATATGTTAACTTTAACTCCGACGAACACTGAATGCAAAAGGAGAGTTTACATCTTGAAGACCAGCACCTTCTCGACACTCCGTTTCGTAGAAATCGCTTTTACCAATTGAACAGATCTGTCGATTCTTCAGAAAATTAACATTGGACAATTTTCTCTGCCGTTGCATTGTCCAGAATTGCTGCATGGCTGCGTCTTTGAATAATAGATTTTTTCCAATGTACATTTTACGTGAACTAATGTTTTATTTGTGCCTTCATAGATATAAGTTTATTATTCAACACTTCCATTGCTACTATGTGCCTGAAACAAAATTATGGAATAAAGCATTCAGTTCTGAACGGAATAGTATACGTTCCTTCTTTTCGTCATCCGGTTGTAGTGAACTATTTAATTACACGGAGATCCTGGCAGGTCTGACGGTGTTTTATCGCTGAGGTACGGGCTAGAGGTATCCGTCTACCTACTTAGAAATTGTGCAGTCTCATGAGGATTTCCCTGCTGTTGCGCGAAAGGCAGCATCGCCCCTCGATTGAGACCTCGTATGCTCGATTCGCTACGGCTTTTTTGACTTATCGCCGCGGATACTTCTCGGGAAGCGAATCCTCTCGCATCCTGGTGGCGAGGCATTATTTAATCGGAGGTAGGCCTTACGACACCGACTGTCGGTTATGACTACGATTGTCACGATTTTATTTAGGAATGCAAAATTTTAATGTAAAGCCAGGACCAACTTTACTTGCTATAATGTGGCGTAAAATCAATGTATCAAGAAAGATCATGCGCTTCAGTTGACATGAAAGCCAAGTATGTGCAAAACAGTTGTCGAAGTTTCTAACTGTCTCATCTCGTTAGAGAGATCCTTATTCCATTCATAAGTAATTAGCTAAGGACAAAAACACATGTATCGTTTCATTAGAACACTGTTCTGAGTTAGTGCCACGGGAAACATTACCACAGTGCAGCAGCTTATAATGTTACACTTCTCCAGAAAGGGCAGTGAACATAGGCATTAAAGTGCAAGGCCATGATAGGGTAGATTGTGAGTTGAATACTCCATCTTATTGTACTAACAAAACATGCAATATTCTTATAACAGCTGAAAAGAAATTGTTCTTCTACATAATTGTACGTGCTGTCGTGAATATTATCTTCTGCCCGATGAGATGGGCAAGAATCGTGAATGTCTGTGAGGAGGGTCTATATTTATGCTATTTGCTTTACTCAGACATAGAGCCAGACATCGAGAGGAGGCTGATTGTCATGATATGCTGAGCAGTGTCTACAATGCCTTGCAATTTATTAAGGTCTCGAAGATTTATCATTCCAAGCCATGATGCATCCAAATAGGATGGTTTCCGTTGTGCAGCCATTAAATCAAATGTATATTTCGTAGAGGACATGCCAAATTGCGTCACTTTTTTCATTAGCAAATAGCTCACATGTTGTTTTGAATTCACGGTATCAATCATCAGACGAACTTACAGTTGGTCTGTTCAACCCACTCTTCTGTACCGACCATCGTGGCCTTCTCCATTACAGAAAGACCATACTTTATTGATCCCGAAGGAAACTGGGTTTCGTTACAGCCGCGCCAACCAAAATAGTGAAGAAATATAGCAATATAAAACCATAAATAATTAAATAATAAATAGTTAATCATGCCAAGTGGAAAAATAAGTCCAGGACCATCCTGTTGGCTCAGGGTGTCTGACACTCCGAGGGAGGAGATGTAAAGTTTCATGGCCACAGGTAGGAATGACGTCATATGACGCTCAGCGTTACATCTCGGTGGAATGAGTCTCTGGCTGAATGTACTCCTGTGCCTAAGCAGTACAGTATGGAGTGGATGGGAGTCATTGTCCAAGATGGAATGCAACTTGGACAGCATCCTCTTTTTAGACACCACCGTCAGAGAGTCCAGTTCCACCCCCTCAACATCACTGGCCTTACGAATGAGTTGTTGATACTTTTGGTGTCTGCAACACTCAGCCTGCTGCCCCAGTACACAACAGCAAACACGATAGCGCCCGTATATTAATACCGTACTCTGCATCTATTCGATACCTTCTCTCAAAATACCTGCCTAATTGGCAGACGAGCTTTGCTATTGCGTGTGTAATGTAATTGCACATTTGAAAAGAAGTTTCAGCTACGACGAGCATAGATACTCATTGAAATAAGTGTTCACCTGCTTTCGTACTTAAATATTTTAATCTGATATAAGGTGAATAGTAGACTACTTTACTGATGTGTCACGATGTAAAGAAGAGATATGCGCTTATCTGAGTTTTAATGTTGTGACTAAAACTCTAGCTTGCAATATCAGTTGTATTTCGTTTATTTCGGGTCGCCCGTTTACAGGGATGATACTGAGACTTTGATATTGGCGCAGAAGAGGTTGGCAACGTTAACGACTGGATTAGAGGGCATATGTTATAAGAAGAGATTGGACAAACGTGATTTGCTTTCACTTGAAAAGTGAATACTGAGGGGAAAGCTGTAGACAGAATAAAAGTTATGACGCAAGGATAGAGTAGTCAACCAACATAATTTTCAACAACCTGTATGTCTAACAACAGACGACACAAGTGTTTGGGGCTAGAATAAAAGGAAATGGCTGGATAAAACGTTTTAAAAAAGTTGTTGGTGGGTCTCTATCATGTGGTGCCACTGATTGTGGAGGAAAACAAAATGAACAAGTAAGATTTCATGGGGATACGAATACGCAGAGGATGAAGTGGGGTGGAGATCCGGACATTGTGCAGGCAGTGAGGATTAGATTAATTAGACATTTAATTACAGATATAATTAGTTCGGAACTACACAGTCAGCCGATGGACTTGTCCCTGTGCTAAACTGTTCAATGTTCCCTCTGTCATTCAATGGATAGTAGAATCAAGCCGATGAATTTTCAGTAATATCGGCGGAATTAACGGAAGATGGCAATGTGTATTTGTATTATGTACTGTAGGTGTCCGCCTACCCACAATTTTTAATTAAAATATATTGGATCCATATAAATTTCAATCACCGCCTCCAAATATAAAAACTCTGAACGAAGCATCCTTTAACAATAAAGTAACTTGCATTATTGCAGATTGACTACAAAACATCATATTGCCTAAACACACACATCGACGCAAAACAGAAGCAGGAGTCTTGGCAGAAGCTGAAAATCTTGAGTAACATAGACACAATTCTGAAGGAACTTCGAGGATGAGAGAGCATTTATGGAGGACATTGACAATTCGATACTTCGGGCGGAGACCCTTTATCAGAAATATCAGAATGCTGGCCTCCGGCGTTTCGCCCATATGCAATGCTGCAACGTTCTATTACAGTCTTGATGAAAGGACTCGGCTGGAAACTGTGAAATGAGTCGTGTTTGTTATCTGGAACTGGTGTAATAACCAGTACTAAGTGTGCATCCGCAACCTGAGTCGGTGCTGTGGACACCATTTGTCGGCAATAAGAAAATATTTACATTTTAAATCATTCACTTAATGTTTGATTCCATTGGAAAGCTGAAAACATTGAGACAGACAGACTGACACACTTTATTGATCCCGAGGGCAATTGGGTTTCGTTACAGTCGCACCAACCAAGAATAGTGTAGAAATATATCAATATAAAACCATAAATAATCAAATAATAATGTAAATTATTCCAAGTGGAAATAAGTCCAGGACCAACCTATTGGCTCAGGGTGTCTGACACTCCGAGGGAAGAGTTGTAAAGTTTGATGGCCACAGGCAGGGATGACTTCCTATGATGCTCAGTGTTGCATCTTGGTGGAATAAGTCTCTGGCTGAACGTACTCCTGTGCCTAGCCAGTACATTATAAAGTGGTTGGGAGACATTGTCCAAGATGACATGCAACATGCAGAGCATCCTCTTTTTAGATACCACCGTCAGAGAGTCCAGTTCCACCCTCAAAACATCAATGGCCTTACGAATGAGTTTGTTGATTCTGTTGGTGTCTGCTACCCTGAGCCTGCTGCCACAACACACAACAGCAAACATAATCTCATTTTACATTTATCCCACAGTTTTGGGTCTGCAAGCTTCTGACTGGCGCAGCCAATGACTTTATGCCCATAGAGAAGTAAACCAGAATGTAGATCTCTTCCCAGGCATCAGGTAATTATCAGATCCACTATGACTGCTGGGCCCCCGAGATCGCCTCGAAAACAGCACCGGCTTTGATGACGCCAGAAGAAGAATCAATTGAATATCTTCATTGTATAGGTCCCTCCAACGTTATTGTTGGCTGCGATAAGTTTCCAAATTCCATCGTACCTGCAAGGACAATGGGATGCTTCGGGATTCCGCTAGTAATATGTGAAATATTTGACTGCATTTTTGTTGCGTTAGTTCCATCTCCTTATCAGCGGGAACAGAAACATATGATTCTCATCACAAACAAGAAAAAAATCTGCAGAGGCTGGAAATCCGAGCAACACACACATAATACTGGAGGATATCAGCAGGTCAGGCATCATCTACGAGCGTATTATGGTGGACATACCGGAGGAAGCCCAGAAACTTCGACTGAACTCTTTTCCTAGATGCCTCCTGGCCTGTTGAGTTCCTCCAGAATTTTGTGTATGTTGATATGATGCTCATGGCTGGAATGAGTTGAAGTAGAAATGTCTCTTAATTTAGAACACGAAAACAATAAAGAAGTTTGCTAATATATTGAGATTTTATAGTAACTGAAATCAAACAGATATTACATGTTCTATTCTTAATGTCCACGGTAGATACCTTAAGGTTACCATAACTTTGGAAGTGGAGGGATAAGCTCATGCTACTGAATATATGCTCTCAGTGGTGTGCGTCTCAAATAGCCTCAATTAACAAAGTCCAGCTCGTTACCGTCACTTATGGCTTAGCTACTTGGCTCTTTGCTAAAGCCTCTCACAAACGTCTGTCAGATCGATCCACAGATATCGCCACACCATGGGAAAAAAAGCTACATTTGGCCAAACTCTCCTGATACCCTATACTTCATAACACAATCAGAAATCTGGATAAACATCCTATGCAGGTTTTCCAAAGCCTAAACATCATTCCTGTAATACAGCGAGCAGAACTGAATACAATAGTCCTGAAGTGTCCAAGCAGTATTTTATTACCATAAAAATCAGTAAGTATCTAACTTTGTAAATTATGTCAGTAATTGTGGCTATTATTTAGCATGCCCTTCATGTTGTATATTTAGAATAATGTTTATGTACGAACATTTAAAAACTACAACGACATGCAGAAAGATTATCAGTCACTTACATTTGGAAAACGGACCCTGGTATTCATCTATTTATTTCCATCTCGATAGGTTAGTTACTACTGCATCTGCTTCTGCCACAGCGAAAAGAGAGTACACCCCACTTTTTAGAATTATCCCCGGCCAACGGTACCAATCCAAACTCCTCACTGAATTGGTGAGAATCTGTGGCTGGAATTGGATCAGAATCCATTAAAGGTAATACCAATTATGGTAATGTCGAAATGCAAGAATTCGTGGAACATGTGGAAAAGATTGGGGATTGCATTCTCTACTCTGTGTCATTTTACGGGATCGAACCGCCAGAGAAGATCAATGAAGTTGCTCAGGTGATTGAACAGGCGTGTACTAAAGTGGTAGTGGCCTTTGTTCAAGCTGGTGAAAGGCGAATTTTATTGAATGAAATTTGGCGACAAAATGTAACCGGTAAACAATGGATCGAAAGTGAGCCCTGGGAAACAAAAAAAAATTCTCCCGCCTGAACAAAGAGCGCTTTATCTCACCGGGACTATTGGTCCAGCCAACAGAAGGACAGAGGAAGATTATTTCAGAGCGTACCTTCATAATGGCCATCCTTCAAACTTTCCTGTCAGTAATTTAGTTACGGAGCTTTCGAAAAAAATATTCACCTGCTCTTTCAGCACAAAGGTGGCAATGCGCTCCTAAAGAGCAGGTGGTATGGACAGAATGTAGCTACCTTTCAATGAAAATGTACGGGAGTTCATTCCACGTGTATAAAGCGGTCTGTTCCATTGCTCACGCACTGCACGACATGTTCATCTATGTCGACGGAGACGGACCCTTTATGAATAACACAAGCGTGCATATTGCAAATTCCAAGCCTTGGCAGGTAAGTCTATACGTCCCTTTGCAAAAAAAAGCGCTAAATCGACATCAACGACAGATATGATTTTAGTTTGCTCATTATACCATAGTATTTTCATGTGACGACTATATTATAACAAAGCATTCCATTGATGGCAATCAAACATTAATTCTCCCCGTTTTTTTCTCCCCGACAAGATTTATTCCTTCAACAAAGAGCATGGTCATACACTTACCATCACTGAATTCAATTTGCCACCACTTTGCACTTTCTTCTAGTCTGCCTAAGTCAATCAGTAGCAGTTTTACTTAGCGAATAGGACCTGCCCATGCACTATTTTCTCATCATCTGCATATCTGGCCATAATGCCAAAAATGGGATCAGCGAAATCATTAGCATACAACGTAGAAAGAACTGTTTGCAAGATCACTCCAGTGGGACACCATTACTCACTGCCAGTCAATCCGAAAATAATCTTTTCATTCCTGGTCAGTGTCTTTTACCATGCCAGTCAGCCAATACTCTATTCATTCCTGTAGTACCGTAGGCTGTCATTTTGTTTAGCACCCTCATGTGTGGCGCTTTGTCAACGACCTTGTCAAATTCTTGGCACACAACAGCCACCATTCTTTTCTATCCTGCTTGTTATTTTTTCAATGAATTCCAACAGGTTTTTTAGACAAGATTTGTCTTCAGGGAATCCATGCTGACTTTGATTAGTTTCTGTGTGCTTTCAAGTACCCTAAAACAAAATTCTTCCAACCGAATCCAACATTCTCTCATCCATTGAGGTCAAGGTAACTATCATGTGTTTTCCTTTCTTCACCCACCCTCCCTTCTTAAAAGAGTTGGGTGACTTTTCCAATTTAACAGTCCTTCAGGACCATGCCAGAGTTTTCTTGAATATTCGTTACTAATACCTCCATGAACACTTCAGCTTCCACGCCTAGAAACCTTATGTGACTTAGCTACATTTAGAGCTTTCAGTTTCGAAAGCACCGTCTCATTGGCTTTAGCACCTGCAAGCACTGTTGCTTCCTAGCTCCCTCGAACTTCCGCCATACTACTAGTGTATTCCACACTGGAGACTGATGCAAAATATCTATTCAGTCTGTCCAACATTTTCTTCATCTGTTACCATCTCTCCAGGGTCATTTTCCCGGGGCCCAATAGTTACAATCGCATCTATATCCTCTTTTATAAATGAAAGAAAGACATTTTGGTATTTTTTATGATATTATTGGCTGCTAACCGTCATATTTCATCTTTCGCCATTATGGGTTTTTTTCAGTTGCCTTCTATTGTTGGTGAGACGCCAGACAAAGTTAGGAATCAAAAGGTTGATCATGGTCCGACCAAAATGAGAAGTGTTATTACAGGACTGGAGGATCTGAATCTCAATTTGCGCAGTATACAGAACAAAGTAGATGAACTTCCTGTACAGTTGCAGGTTGGTAGGTATTAGGTTGCCGTTATCAGTGAATCATGGCTGAAGGTTCAGAGCTATGAGCATAACGTCCGAGGAATCACATTGTATCGAAAATATAGGCAGGCCGGCAGAGGGTGCGGCGTTGCTCTATGAGTAAACATGAAATCAAATCACTAGAAAGAGGTGACATAGTGTAGGAAAGCGTTGAATCACTGCATATATAAATCTATGCAATTGCCACGGCTTATGAGATAGCATTTTTAGAGAAGGTCGTGATTGATCTCACTAGAGAATCTGTATTCTGAATCAGTGTTCTGCTATGAACCAGAATTGATAAGCCAGCTTAAGGTAGAATAATCCTTTTGGGAAAATGATCATAGTATGATCAAATCTACCCTCAAATCTAAGAAGGAAAAGCTAAAGTCAGGTGACATTACATCTGATATTAAACATCAGGATGACAGTGGAGTAAGGGAAATTACAGAGGCATGAGAGAGGAGCTGGCCAAAATATACACAAGATAGAGGTTTAGGAAGAATTGAAAACTAACAGAAGGTTTTTTAGAAGCTAAAGATGCAAGACGAAAGTAAGCCTTCCCATAATAATAAAGAGGATACCAAAAATTTTATCCGATACATAACGTACAGCAAAGAGTAGAATTCGGACTGTTGGACACCAATGTTAGCGAGGTACTAATAGGGGACAACGAAATAGCGGACGAACTGAATAAGTGTTTTGCATCGGATATCAAACTGTTGGATACTAGCAAATATGGTGGACGTTCCAGGAGTCATGCTCTATGAAGATACCATTACTAAAGAGACTGAAAGATCTGATGGTAGATACGTCGACTTGTCTAGATGTTGTACACTCCAGACGTGGCTCAACAGATTGTGGAGGCATTGGCAATGCCCTTTCAAAAATCACTGAATTCCTGAATGATTCCCGGTGACTGGAAAATTGCAAATGTCCCGCCACTCTTCAAGAAAGGAAAGGGAAGAAAAAGAGAATCCATAGTTCTGTTACTCTGACATTGGTGGTTAGGTAAAAGAAGCAGTCGATTATCATACTGTAGATGAGGTCCGAGGGTACTTATAGACAAGTGACGCAATAGGCAAAAGTCAACACGATTTCCTCAAGGCGAAATACTTTATCGACATATCTGTTGGAATATTGAGAAGCACCTACAAGCACAGTACGCAAAGGAGAATCGTTTTATTCTGCGTACTTCGATTTTCAGAAGGCCTTTGACAAGGTGCCACAAATGAGGCTGCTTAACAAGCTGTGAGTCCATGCTATTGCTGGAAAGATTACTGAAACCTTTATCCACCTTCAAGGTAGCTGCACGAAGGCATAGGATTACACTAGTAGACAATGTGAAGAAGAAGCATAAGCATTTCTACAGAAACATTAAGAGCAAAGAAATAGCAAAGCAAAAGAAAGGCCCCCGGAATATCAGAAATGCCCTCTATGCTTGAGGCTGAAAGAGGCGGGGCAGTCCTTGAATTGAATTCTTTTAGGAAACGGACACAAAGTCTATAGTAGTGAGACAAATCACCAGGGAGGGGATAGGACCATATGACATAGAAGGAGCATAACGCCATGGCTGATACGGTTTCTTTTCTACTCTTCAACTCCAGTACCCGTGCTTCTTCGCGTTACTTTTTCTGCCATGTCAAAGCAAGCACTTAACAATCTCTGCCTTAATTACACCCAACGACCTGGTCTCAATAGCTGCACGTGGCAACAAATTCCACAACTTCACCATCCTTTGGTTAAATAAATTTTTCTGCATTTCTGTTTTGAAAGAGCGCCCCTCTATACTGATAAAAGTTTCCTTTTATTGTAGACTTGCCTACCATGGGAAACACTGAATTATTTCCACTAGAAAAGAGCATTGCCATGCATTTCGTATTTCATTTGCTACTTTCTTACCATTGTCCTAATCTGTCTAAGTCGTTCTGCATCCTGCCTGTTTCCTCAATACTACCTTACCCTCCACCGATCTTAGTATCATCTGCAAACAGTGTAACAGAGCCATCTGTTCCGTCAGGTAAGTCTTTGATGGACAGCATAAAAAGAAGCGGTCCCAACACCCATCCCTGCGGAACACAACTAGTCACTGGCAGCCAATCAGAAAATTAATATTTTATTTCCACTCGCTGCTTCCTACCAATCAGCCAATGTTCTAACCTTGTTAGCAACTTTCCTGTAATCCTATTGGCTCTTAACTTGATAAGCAGCCTAATGTATAGTACCTTGTCAAAGGCCTACGGATAGTCCAAATATACAGCATTCGCTTCACCCCCTTGATCTATCTTACTAGTAATCTCCTCAAAGAATTCAAATAGGTTGTTCAGACAGTATTTTCCTTGTTTTAACCATGCATACTTTGCACTATCCTGTCTGGTAGCAAGTGCTCTGTCACCTCATCCTTAAAAATTGACCCTAACATCTTTCCAACCACTGAAGTCAGGCTGAAAGGTCTATAATTTTCTGTCTGCTGCCTTTCTAATTTCTTAAAGAGTAGAGTTGACATTTGCAATTTTCCAGTCCTCTGGCACCATGTCAGGGTCCAATGACTTTTTTTATCGAAAGATCGTTTCTAATACCACCGAAATCCCTAACGCCATTTTTTTTTTCAGAAACCTAGAGTGCAGTTCTTCTGGTCCAAGGGACTTAGGTACCATTATGTCTTTCAACTTTTTGAGCACCTTCCCTCTTGTATTAGTGGCTGCACCCTCTTCACTTCTTTCACACAATGCAACATCAAGCATGTTGCTAATGTCTTCTACAGTGAAGACTGATGCAATATAATAATTTACTTCATCTGCCATCTCCTTGACCCTCATTGTCATTTCTTATACCTCATTTTCTAGTGGCCCTATATCCACAGTCATGTTTCTCTTATTTTTTAAAAAATACTCTACTTGAAAAACTTCGACTATTCGCTCTAATATTATTCACTAGTTTGCTTTCATTTTTCATCTTTTCCCTTCAAATGATATTTAGTTCCTCTCAGTAGGTTTTTTAAAAACTTCCCAATCCTCTATCTTCCCGCTAACTTTTGCTTTGTTGTATGTCTTTTCTTTTGCTTGCACAATAGCTTTGATTCCCCTTGTCTGCCATGGATGTACCATTTTACCGTTCGAGTATTTCTTCATCTTTTATCGGCATAACCGGTATAGAGGTATTGTTTGCTCTCTGGGGTCAAACTAGTCGGATAAATTTCTAAGACGTGACATACTGTTCCCTCGAACTCTGTGGAAGGCTGGTGTGGGGTGTGCCTGCAGAATTATTTCAATCATTCTTAGCCATGAGTAAGATACCAGAGAATTAGAGAACAGATAATGATCCGTTGTTTAATAAAGTGTCTCAAAATTAGCCAGGGCCTTAGAAGTTGGTGAGCATGCAATCGGTAGTTCGAAAACTATGCTAAGGCCTTCTGAGAGACTGGTTATATTTTAAGAGACTGTGTGTTTGGCATATTGTACTTAATAAATACATTTATTAAATAAAGGATCGGGTTATTATCTTGCTTTATCGAATAGAGATGGGACTGCATATTTATGGTTTGGCACAGGCTATAATGGCCGAAGGAGCTGTCTCAGCTCTGCAGTGTTCCATGTCTCGATGTCAATATAAATTTAGCTACCTGGAAGGCGGGGTATGTAGGTTTTGTTTCCCAATGAAGGCCGGTGGAAGTGGAGAGATTAGTCGCTTAATCGAACCAGATGGACGGAAAGACCTACTTTGGTGCCGTAGTGATCTATAACTCTACGAGTATAGTAAAGGACAGAGGATGTAGCTCTGGGTGACTTCGGTGTTTTGAGTGATTGTGGCAGATGTATTGCTATGTCCAGAACAACACTTGTGCTCAGTGGCAGCCTCCAACTGTAGTGCCTCCACAGCTTAATTTTCTCTGATATTACCAACTCTTCCCAAATGTTTGCTACGGTGAATACAGGACACCAAAGTTCAGTTACGGATGTAAGAGGTCAAATATGCTTAAACGTGATTGATTGTTGCATGGACTCTGTTGCCTTTTTCGGGACACAGACATACTTTTACAAACATGTTTTAAGTTCAACTTCAGTCTCCTAGTTGATGAAATTTGCATCCTAACTTATTTTCAGTAGCTTTGATTTAATTTAAATTTATTCCAAATGTTCATGGTGCGACCAGGTGAGTAACCATTGAATTGCATATCAGGTGTGAATTATTTTCAGCAGGAAACCTTCATACACTGGAGATTCCTTCTAATTTATTTCGAAAGTATTTACTCCGCGGGGACTGCCGATTCCCCTCATGTTATTTGATGTAGTTATTAATAATATGGAAAATTCCCCAGGTCTTAGCCAGATGTACTCATAACAATACATGAGTCCCTCGTGTAAACTGCCATCAATAGAGAGAAAACATATCACAGTTGTAGCAGTTGTAAAGCCAGTTGAGACATCTTCGAGTCTTCACTGAGACAATATAAATTCATGTTCTGCATTTAATTGTAACAGATCCGTGCAACTGTTCAATGTCTCCTTTTTTGCTTTTGCTGCTGCTCACCGCATCACCAGAAACACATGGAGTCCTTTGCAGACGTCGAGCAAAATTCAATTTGTCTGATCTATCAAAGGATGGAGATATCATCCTTGGCGGAATATTCCAAATGCATTTGGATCAGATTCACGACTTCCATTCATTTACATTTTCCCCAAAAAACACCGTATGCAAAAGGTGAGTTAACCACATTTAGAAAGGCAATTCCTTTCCGGTGAACCTGGTATAAATTGTTTTTATACAGTTATTAGATCTTTCAATTCGGGAGCTAATTGCCATCTGAAAAGTAGTACATAATATTATCATTGTGTTTTAATGCTACTCTTTCAGAATGGTGGAATATTCATTTTAAATTTTGTGAATCAACGTGAAATAGGTAGTTCAATGTTCACAAATGTTCAATGTTCAATGTGCCTTTAAACGCATATGTTTGTTATTCAACACTTTGTTTTCCTCTTTGCGATTATGAGACATGATGGCACAAAGAATGCGACTTGAGCGGTATGGTAGTCATGCTATTTCTCCCCATCTGGGAGATCCTAGAAAAACACGTTAAAAATGTGTTTCAACTTCCGGTAATCATTCGCAGGAGATAGTGGTAAATTATGTACCGCAGTGCCGCATTTGGAATTCTGTAGTCACTTGCAATAGGACATAACTTGAAGATACCAAGTGCATTTATCATTATGAGTCTTGCTGAAGAGCCATGAAACGTCGACGATGTATTTTTGTGCAGAGATGCTGGCTGATCTGATGATTTTCTCCTGCATTTGATGTGTGTTCCTCAGGGTTTCCAGCAACTGTGGCATTTCATGTGTTTCTATCCCTTGTTGCCGCCGACCAACACTTTGATTGCGATATTTTCTGTAACTAATGTCTCTAGTCGGCGTTAATAGAACATAACACACCTCGTGGAATTTTTGGTAATTCTCTGTCGATAAACTGACTATTACATGGTGACCAAAGAAATCTGTGTCCTTGTTGTACAGACACCTTGAACCTAAACTCTTTATATCCTCATTTTACATTAATCCGACAGTTTTTGGTTTGCCAACTTCCGACTGGCGCAAACGATGATTTTTGCCATTGAAGAAATAAACCAGGATGAGAATCTTCTCCCGGGGATCACACTCGGGTATCAGATCCATGATGATTGTTCAGCTTCCGCCATCGCCTCGCAAGCAGCGCTGTCTTTGATCAATGGAGAAGGAGAAGTAATTGAATACACTGAATGTAGAGGTCCCTCCAATGTCGCTGCTATTATTGGATGCGAGGTGTCTACAAATTCTATCGTAACCGCCAGGACAATAGGTTCCTTCAGGATTCCGCTGGTAATGTCACAGTTATTCAACTGTATGAGCTATTCAATTGTATTTGTACTATAACTGTACTATTTCCCTATCAGCACAAATAAAAGCATACAATCCAATGCAGAAGTAGGACGTCTTAACAGAAACAATTTAAACACATGCATGTTTATCTTCAGATTTTACAGCAGTTGAAATATGACAAAAAGTGATATACAGCGCATACAAAAGTGGTATACAAATAAGGAGCATTCACTCTGGTCGAACTGTTGTGCCGGATTAATTAAACTACTAATTAAATGGCGAACTAAACTAAACCCGGTTGTCTACACAACGTCAATGTCCCTCTGCTCTCGGCACCTTCATGTACCATCTAAGAGTTTATTAGGTGCCTCTATCGAATTTACACGCCTCGACCCACACGTATCATATTTCAGGCAACGAACACTGTGTGGGAGAAAAGGGCCCGGCTCATCTCCTTTGTTCTTTGTTGTCTCTCTCCTTTAATCTCTACAACTGTGTATGAAACATTTAAAGCCTGGTAGAAAAAAAACACGGGCGATGTTCTCTTTCTCTGTCGCATAATCTTGTATATTTCAGTCACATCTCACAAATCCTTCGGCATTCCAGGGAAAACTCACCAGGTTTGTGCAATTTCCCATTGCAGCACATGCTCTCTAATTCAGATGGCAACCTAGTAATCCTGCAAAGCCATTACATTGTTCCTATAACTGAGCGAACAGAATTCTAAACAGTGATAATTAAGTCGTTTAAGCAAAGTTCTAAATTATGCCAGTAACATACTGTATATTCTTCTTGTGCTTTGTTTAATATTGCAGTTGTGTACAATCATAAAAGGATTCATAAACTTTTACTTGCAGTAATATACATCTATTTGCCTCCCTTTCAACAGGTTAGCTACTATTCCACCTGCTCTTGTCTCAGCGATAAAATTGAATACCCTACGTTTTTTCGAACTATTCCTAGCGACCAGTACCAATCTAAAATTCTCGCTGAACTGGTGAGGAAATTTGGATGGACTTGGATTGGAACTATTAGAAGTAACACCGATTACGGTAATTTCGGAATGGAAGGATTTGTGGAACATGTGGAAAAAATTGGGGTATGCATTGCCTACTCTGAGTCATTTTACAGGACCGACCCGCCAGAGAAAATCAGAAAAATTGTCCAGGTGATTAAACAGGCGTCCACTAAAGTGGTAGTGGCTTTTGCTAACGTTGGTGATATGCGAATTTTATTGAATGAAATTTTGCGTCAAAATGTAACTGGTATACAGTGGATAGGAAGTGAGGCATGGGTGACAGCAGATCTTCTCCTCCCTGAAGAGCGAGTAATTTATCTCGCAGGAACAATCGGACTGGCAACCAGAAGGATAGAGATTAATGATCTCAGAGATTATCTGCATAACGTCCATCCTTCCAACTTCCCTGGCAATAATTTGGTGATGGAGTTCTGGGAAACTTTATTCAGCTGCTCTTTTACCAGAGACAGAGGGAGAAGCCCGGAGAACTCTCCAAGTCAAGTTCGGAAATGCACAGGGAAGGAGAAGATGGATGGGATAGAAAATGCCTACCTTCCGGCAATAATGGACGGGAGTTCATACCACGTGTATACAGCGGTCTACTCCATCGCTCACGCAATCCATAATCTGTTAACTTGTGTAGAAGGCGACGGCCCGTTCATGAATAACACATGTGCACATATTGCAAATTTCGAGCCGTGGCAGGTAGGCATGTAATTCATTTTCCAAATCATGCAAACCATTGAGAAGGCCATCAGATATGAATATATTTTGAAATATATCTTGCGTTACATTTTCATTTTCCAACATTCAACCACTAGCCACTAAATTTTAGTAATGAATTGCCTTTTTTATGGTGAAACCTATTCTCAGAACACGGTTTCCAATGTTTTACACGCCAATCTATTGTTCAGCGGGAAATTTAGCATTTAATGTACAGATATGTAATCTTCCCTAAGAACAGTGCTGTCCAGGCGTAGATCGCTTACAAAGTTTATTGACTGTTGGATGAGTGCTGGAAATGTCACTCGCAGAACTCTCCTGATGTTCGTATTGTCGGTACCTGTGGACTTTGTCACTTTATTAGATAATTTTGAGAGGGTAGCGTCTAACAAACTGTACAGAGAACATAAATGCATCCTTGTGGTTTCACAATGACGTACAGTCCTGGAGTACGAGTCAAAACCGTGCCTTAGATCCACCACACACAGCTTCAGATTCAGTGATCACATCTGGGTATCAACGACAACTATATTATTCCTTAAACCTATCCACTCTCCCCGGCAAGATCAAATATACGTACCTCCATTATGTAGTACTTGTCATGCAATGCATTTGAATCATTTACGTTTACAGCAAATTTGATTGTCTGTATTTAAGTCGATGGTATCCACACACTGATTAAAGGAGACCCTCACATGTTTCGTTTCCTACCGTTCCCTCACTAGTTACTGCACTACCTTCGCACTGTGAATTTCACAGCGAAGACTGGGGACACAGTATATTTTGATGAAAATGGAGACCCGGTGCCAAGATACGAAATCGTGAACTTACAAGCCAAATTCAAGGGCGGCGTTGACATTGTAAACGTCGGATATTATGACGGCTCGGCAAAGCCAGGGCACGAACTATTAATAAATGTCGGAGATATCATGTGGAGCACGACACAAAATACGGTATGGCCTTCTTTTAATATTCACTTGATATGGAAAATAGCTGCGTATGTATGCCGTAGTAGTTCATAGCGTTATTCTAATGTCACTGCATTAGTCGTCCCCACATGGTAAGGGCTCACGTACTGTGCAATCAGGTTAGAAATTAAGTACAGTTGAGTATTGTACAGGCTGCCGTGCTGCTTTGCTCTGCATTATGCATCCAGAATGAATGTAACAATGTGTCATAAGTGATTTATCGTTGATGATACAGACCAAATGAGATCCACAACAAGAAAGAATTTATGTTAAGGCTGTTCTTGTTCGCTTAGAATATCCAGAAACATCTCAACCAAAACTGCCTATGCGACTTCGATAGCTATGAGGCCTGACCTGAGAAAGAGGCGAAATTGCTAGGAAACGCGTTTGAACTGCAGCTAAAAGTGGATATATTGTAATACACTCTGGACCACTAGCTTGCAGAAATGCAGAGAGACACGGACACAAAAGAGAATTCAGAGACGGAAGTCAAAGTCTCTGCGGGAAAAAAAAAGACTTTAATATTGCAAATAAATAAAGCAATAAACAAACGAAGGAAATGGAGCAAATACGTGCGATATCTATATCTACATAGCCAATAAAGCCCACTGAGATAGTTAATTTCTGCAAACCAAAGGCTATTGAGAGATAGTTCAGACTCTTTGAGAGATTTAGGTTTTAAGCAATCTCATTCAGGCTTCAGAAGAGGCTCAAGTAAACACACTGATATCCATAGAAAACAGGGAGGACACAGCTGATTTATATCCTGGGTATATTAGGAGTACAGAAAAATACAGGATAGTTTCAGATAATATTTCAAAGGAAAACGAAAGGTAATATATGACCAGGCAAAATAGAACTCCAGTAGACATGAGCTAGGTGAAAGTGTAAACGGCTGTCAGACCACTGTATATATGGATATCTGAGAGATGAGGTCACTGAAGGCATGATTGTCGATAGGCTAAAAGATATCATATTTTCAGAGAGACTTCAGCCGCATACTAACCTCACACAAGAGAAAGCTATTATTATGGTCAGACAGAGTGAGAATGTTCGACAGCAAAAGCCAAAACTCCGCCACGAAATCAATGCTGTGGTAAAGCTGAAAGCGCTACAAAAGGAAGCGTACAAACAAAGTGCAGTCAGACTGACTGCCAAAAGAGGTGACAGTAGAGCTGAGCTCAACAAACAGACAAACAAAACAAAGAGCCAGTAAAATATCCAACTACACTAGTCCTGTGACTAGTGGTGCGACACATGAATCAGTACTGGGTCCATTATTATTTGTCATCTATATCGATGATCTGGATGGTAATGTGGTAAATTGGATCAGCAAATTTGCTGATGATACAAAGAGTGGAGGTGGAGTGCACAAGGAGGAAAGTTTTCAAAGCTTGCAGGGGATTTGGACCAGCTGGACAAATGGGCTGAATGCGTTTAATAAAGGCAAGTGTGAGTTATTGCACTTTGGAAGGAAAGTCCAAGGTAGAACATACAAAATAAATGATAGGGCACTGAGGAGTGCAGTAGAACAGAGGGGTCTAGGAATACAGATGCAAAATTCCCTAAAAGTGGCGTCACAGGTAGATAGGTTAGTAAAGAGAGCTTTTGGTACATTGGCCTTTATAAATCAAAGTATTGAGTGTAAGAGTTAGAACTTTATGGTGAGGATGTATAAGGCATTAGTGAGGCTGAATTTGTAGTATTGTGTGCAGTTTTGGTCGCGGAATTAGAGGAAGGATATTAATAAGGTTGAAAGAGTGCAGAGAAGCTTTACAAGGGTGTTGCCGGGACTTGAGAAACTGAGTTACAGAGAAAGGTTGAATAGGTTCGGACTTTATTCCCTGGAGCGTAGAAGAATGAGGGGAGATTTGATAGAGGTATATAAAATTATGATAGGTATAGATAGAGTGAATGCAAGCAAGCTTTGTCTACTGAGGTTAGGGGAGCATAAGAAAACAGAGGACATGGGTTAACTGCGGAGGGGGGGAAGTTTAAAGGGAACATGGGGGGAGCTTCTTCACACAGAGAGTGGTGGGAGTGTGGAATGAACTGTCATTTGAAGTGGTAAATGCGTGCTCACTTTTAATATTTAAGAAAAACCTGGACTGGTACATGGATGAAAGGTGGTTGGAGGAATATGGTGCAGGTGCAGTTCAATGCCTAGTTTCATCGATCTCAACCCGGACCATAATCCTCCATACATTTGCAAACTTCTTTAAATATTGAAATCAAATGCGCACCCATAACTTCCATTGGCATTTCGTCCTAACCGTTCAACAGACGACGCCATCGCCACCACCCTCCACTTGGCCCTCACACATCTGGACAAAAAAAGACACCGACATTCGAATGCTGTTCATAGACTTCAGTTCAGCATTCAACATAATCATTCCTCATACCTGATTGGAAAGCTGAAACTGTTGGGCCTGAACATCTCGCTCTACAACTGGATCCTAGACTTCCAGACTGGGAGACCCCAGTCAGTCCGGATCGGCAACATCCTCTCCAACAATATCACAGTGAACACGGGGCTCCCCAGGTCTGTGCGGTCAGTCCACTGCTGTTCCCTCTGCTGACCCACGACTGTGCAGCAACACACAGTTCGAACCACATCATCAAGATCGCCGATGACACGACCGTTGTGGGTCTTATCAGCAAGAACGATGAGTCACCATATAGAGAGGAGGTATAACGGCTAACGGACTGGCGCAGAGCCAACAACCTGTCTCTGAATATGAACAAAACAGAAGTGATGGTTGCTGACTTCAGGAGAACACGGAGGGACCACTCTCCGCTGAACATTGACAGCTCCTCCGTTGAGATCGTTAATAGCACCAAATTTCTTGGTGTTCACCTGGCGATGAATCTCACCTGGTCCGTCAACACCAGCTCCATAGTCAAGAAAGCCCTGCAACATCTCTACTTTCTGCGAAGGCGGAGAAAAGTCCATCTACCAACCTCACCACATTCTACAGTGGATGTATCGAGAGCATCCTGAGCAGATGCATCACTGCCTGGTTCGGGAATTGCACAGTCTTGGATCGCAATATTCTGCAGCGCATAGTGAGGTCAGCTGAGAAGATCACAGGGGTCTCTCTTCCCGCCATTACAGATATTTACACCACACGCTGCACTCGCAAAACTAACAGAATTATGAAGGACCTCACGCACCCCTCATTCAAGTTCTTCTCCCACCTGCCATCTGGCAAACGTTACCGAAGCATTCGGTCTCTTACGACCAGACTGTACAACAGTTTCTTTCCCCAAGCCGACAGACACTTCAATACCCAGAGTCAAGACTGAAATGTACATCATGCATTATTATATCGTAATGTGTCCTCTACTGTGCCTATTGCCGTGTTTATTAATTAATTATTGCACTGCCCAACACTGTTCTGTGCACGTTATGTAGTCCTGTGTAGGTCTCTGGTCAAGTGTAGTTTTGTGTTGTTTTACGTAGTCTAGTGTTGCCTTGAGTTATCTCATATAGTCTAGTGTAAGTTTGTGCTGTATCATATAACACTATGGTCCTGGAGGAACGTTGTTTCGTTCTTACTGTGTACAGTTTATGGTCAAAATGGCAATATAAAACGACTTGACTTGACCTGACTTGTTCACCAATCTCATCACATCTCCGTGAAGAAGCACCCCACCCCCAATGTTTCCTTTAAACACTCCACTTTTCAACCTTAACCAATGGGCTCTAGTTCTAGGCTCACCCAACCTTAGTGGGAAAAGCCTGCTTGTAGTTGTCCTCTCTATACTGCTCATAATTTAAGACGTATCTAAGAAAAGACCCTCAGTTCTTCAACACCTTCACGGAATTAAGTCCTAACCCATACAAACCTTCCCTATATCTTGGTGCTCGTGCCCTACAAACATGTGTTTACTTTTTTCTCTGCACCTTTTCGATCTTTTTGATATAATTTCGAAAGGTTGGTGACCACAACTACACACAATACTCCAAACTAGTTATCAAAATCGTCTTATTCAACGTCATCATAACATCGGAGCTCCTGTAGTGAATACTGTCACTTATGAAGTCAGTGTGCTCAATTTATTTTTATAACCCCATCTACCTGTAACGCCATCGTCAATTAATTATAAACCTGTATTCTGGAATCCTACTGTTCTACTGCATTCCTCAGTGCCCGATCTCTCACTGTGTAAGTCCTACCTGGTCTATCCTCCCAAATTGCAATATCTCTCACTTTTCTGCATTATACTCCATTTGTCATTTTTCAGCCTATTCACACTACTTGTCGAGTTCCTGCGTCAAGCTTCAGGAGTCCATTCTATTTTACTATCCTCGTAAATACGCCTTGCTCCTAAACAGTCCACTACAACTCCATTTTAGTGTCATCCAGAAATTTTCAACATTCTCATCCAGGTTATTGACGTAGATGACAAACAAAAGAAAGATCCACGACTGATCTTTGTAGAAACCACTATTTACAAGCGTCCAGTAATAGAGGTAACCATCAACTACCACTCTCGGGCTTTTGCCGAAACGGCATAGGGTAACCAAACTTATTACTTCATCTTGAATGTGAAGCGATGGAAGTTCTTTCATCAGCCTCCTATATGGGACATTCTCAAAGGCCTTGCTATATTACAGCATGCACTGCCTTTCCTTCCAACTTTTGGTAACTTCCAGAAGTAACTTGATAAGATTCGTTTGACACGAATTACCACGCACTGAGCCACGTCACAATTCCTATTTAGTCCGCTTTAACGGTCTGTTAAAAATCTGTTAACGGTCGCTGAACTCGTGATGTTTTACCATACCTCCACAGATTCTTTGTACACTTTCTAAATATCTATAGATGCTAAAGAAAAACATTTAAACTCGTCTTCCATATCTTTGGGCTCCATGTCCAAGATATCCTGAAGTGGGAGGGTGAAGAGCCAGAAGTCGTGGTACATGTAGGTACCAATGACATAGGAAGGAAAGGGGAAGAGGTCCTGAAACGAGAGTGTAGGGAGTTAGGAAGGCATTTAAGAAGAAGGACCGCAAAGGTAGTAATCTCGGGATTACTGCCTGTGCCACGCGACAGTGAGATTAGGAATAGAATTAGGTGGAGGATGAATGCGTGGCTGTGGGATTGGAGCAGGGGGCAGGGATTCAAGTTTCTGGATCATTGGGACCTCTTCTGGGGCAGGCGTGACCTGTTCAAGAAGGACGGGTTACACTTGAATCGTGGGGGGACCAATATCCTAGCGGGGAGGTTTGCTAGGGCTACAGGGCGGACTTTAAACTAGTAAGATGGCGGGGCGGGAGACTATTTGAGGAGACTATGGGAGAGGAGGTTAGTTCACCAGTGGAGCAAGTAAATAGACAGTGTGTGAGGGAGGAAAGGCAGGTGATGGAGAAGGGATGCGCTCAGCCCGAAGATGTAGGGGAGAAGAAAGAAAAGGATAATAAATTTGAATGCATTTTTAGGGATGGAAAGAGAGGAGGAGATGGAGAGTATCTTAAATGTATCTATTTTAATGCTAGGAGCATTGTAAGAAAGGTGGATGAGCTTAAAGCGTGGATTGATACCTGGAATTATGATGTTGTAGCTATTAGTGAAACATGGTTGCAGGAAGGGTGTGATTGGCAACTAAATATACCTGGATTTAGTTGCTTCAGGTGTGATAGAGTAGGAGGGGCCAGAGGAGGAGGTGTTGCATTGCTTGTCCGAGAAAATCTTATGGCGGTGCTTTGGAAGAGCAAATGTGTAAGGAGATAGCAGATATTTGTAGTAAACACAAGCTGGTGATTGTGGGAGATTTTAATTTTCCACACGTAGACTGGGAAGCTCATTCTGTAAAAGGGCTGGATGGTTTAGAGTTTGTGAAATGTGTGCAGGTTAGTTTGTTGCAACAATACATAGAAGTACCGACTAGAGAAGGGGCAGTGTTGGATCTCCTGTTAGGGAATGCGATAGGTCAGCTGACAGATGTATGTGTTGGGGAGCACTTCGGGTCCAGTGATCACAATAGCATTAGCTTCAATATAATTATGGAGAAGGACAGGACTGGACCTAGAGTTGAGATTTTTGATTGGAGAAAGGCTAACTTTGAGGGGATGCGAAGGGATTTAGAGAGAGTGGATTGGGTCAAGTTGTTTTATGGGAAGGATGTAATAGAGAAATGGAGGTCATTTAAGGGTGAAATTATGAGGGTACAGTATCTTTATGTTCCTGTTAGGATGTAAGGAAAGGTTAAAGGTATGAGAGCACCATGGTTTTCAAGGGATATTAGAAATTTGGTTCAGAAAAAGAGGGATGTCTACAATAGATATAGGCAGCATGGAGTAAAGTAATTGCTTGAGGAATATAAAGAATGTAAAAGGAATCTTAAGAAAGAGATTAGAAAAGCTAAAAGAAGATACGAGGTTGGTTTGGCAAATAAGTTGAAAGTAAATCCGAAAGGTTTCTACAGTTATATTAAAAGCAAGAGGATGGTGAGGGATAAAATTGGCCCCTTAGAGAATCAGAGTGGTCTGCTATGTGTGGAACCGAAGGAGATGGGACAGATTTTGAATGATTTCTTCTCTTCGGTATTCACTAAGGAGAAGGATATTGAATTGTGTAAGGTGTGGGAAACAAGTAAGGAAGTTATGGAACCTATGACAATTAAAGAGGTGGAGGTACTGGCACTTTTAAGAAATTTAAAAGTGGATAAATCTCCGGGTCCTGACAGGATATTCCCCAGGACCTTGAGGGAAGTTTGTGTAGAAATAGCAGGAGCCCTGACGGAGATCTTTAATATGTCATTAGAAACGGGGATTTGCCGGAGGATTGGCGTATTGCTCATGTGGTTCCATTGTTTAAAAAGGGTTCTAGAAGGAAGCCTAGCAATTATAGACCTGTCAGTTTGAAATCAGTGGTGGGTAAATTAATGGAAAATATTCTTAGAGATAGTATTTATAATTATCTGGATAGACGGGATCTGATTAGAAGTAGCCAGCATGGATTTGTGCGTGGAAGGTCATGTTTGGCAAACCTTATTGAATTTTTTGAAGAAGTTACGAGGAATGTTGACGAGGGTAAGGCAGTGGATGTAGTCTATATGGACTTCAGCAAAGCCTTTGGCAAAGTTCCACATGGAAGGTTAGTTAAGAAGATTCAGTCGTTAGATATTAATGCTGGAGTAATAAAATGGATTCAACAGTGGTTAGATGGGAGATGCCAGAGAGTAGTGGTGGATAATTGTTTATCGGGATGGAAGCCGGTGACTAGCGGGGTGCCTCAGGGATCTGTTTTGGGCCCAATGTTGTTTGTAATATACATAAATGATCTGGATGATGGGGTGGTAAATTGGATTAGTAAGTATGCCGATGATACTAAGGTAGGAGGTGTTCTGGATAATGAGGTGGATTTTCAAAGCTTGCAGGGAGATTTATGCCGGTTAGAAGAATGGGCTGAACGTTGGCAGATGGAGTTTAATGCTGAGAAGTGTGAGGTTCTACATTTTGGCAGGAATAATCCAAATAGAACATACAGGGTAAAAGGTAGGGCATTGAGGAATGCAGAGGAACAGAGAGATCTAGGAATAACTGTGCATAGTTCCCTGAAAGTGGAGTCTCATGTAGATAAGGTGGTGAAGAAGGCTTTTGGAACGCTGGCCTTTATAAATCAAAGCATTGAGTACAGAAGTTGGGATGTAATATTGAATTTGTACAAGAAATTGGTAAGGCCAAATTTGGAATATTGTGTACAGTTCTGGTCACCAAATTATAGGAAAGATATCAATAAATTAGAGAGAGTGCAGAGACGATTTACTAGGATGTTACCTGGGTTTCAGCACTTAAGTTGCAGAGAAAGGTTGAACAAGTCAGGTCTCTATTCATTGGAGAGTAGAAGGTTGAGGGGGGATTTGATCGAGGTATTTAAAATTTTGAGAGGGATAGATAGAGTTGACGTGAATAGGCTGTTTCCATTGAGAGTAGGGGAGATACAAACGAGAGGACATGATTTGAGAGTTAGGGGGTAGAAGGTTAAGGGAAACACGAGGGTGTATTTCTTTACTCAGAGAGTGATAGCTGTGTGGAATGAGCTTCCTGTAGAAGTAGTAGAGGCCAGTCCAGTTGTGTCATTTAAGGTAAAATTGGATAGTATTTGGACAGGAAAGGAGTGGAGGGTTATGGGCTGAGTGCGGGTAGGTGGGACTAGGTGAGATTAAGAGCTCGGCACGGACTAGGAGGTCCGAGATGGCCTGTTTCCATGCTGTGATTGTTATATGTTTATATGGTTATTAGCATAGAAACATAGAAACATAGAAAATAAGTGCAGGAGTAGGCCATTCGGTCCTTTGAGCCTGCACCGCCACTCAGTATGATCATGGCTGATCATCCAACTCAGAACCTTGTACCTGCTTTCTCTCCATACCCCCTGATCCCGTTAGCCACAAGGGCCATATCTAACTTTCTCTTAAATATAGCCAATCAACGGGCTTCAACTGTTTCCTGTGGCAGAGAATTCCACAGATTCGTCACTCTCTGTGTGAAGAAGTTTTTATTCATCTCGGTCCTAAAAGGCTTCCCCTTTATCCTTAAACTGTGACCCTTCGTTCTGGACTTCTCCAACATCGGAAACAATCTTCCCGCATCTAGCCTTTAGAGTTTTATACGTTTCAATAAGATCCCCTCTCAACCTTCTAAATTCCAGTGAGTATAAGCCTAGTCGACCCAGTCTTTCTTCGTATGAAAGTCCTGCCAACCCAGGAATCAATCTGATGAACCTTCTCTGTACTCCCTCTATGGCAAGAATGTCTTTCCTCAGATTAGGGGACCAAAACTGCACACAATATTCTAGGTGCGGTCTCACCAAGGCCTTGTATAATTGCAGTAGAACCTCCCTGCTCTTGTACTCAAATCATTTTACTATGAATGCCAATATACCATTTGCCTTTATCACCGCCTGCTGTACCTGCATGCACACCTTCAATGACTGGTGTACAATGACACCCAGGTCTCGTTGCATCTTCCCTTTTCCTAATCGGCCACCGTTCAGATAATAATCTGTTTTCCTGTTATTGCAACCAAAGTGGATAACCTGTGTGGGACCATGTACAAAGCCTTTTGAGAATCCAAATGTACCACATCCACTGGCTGTCCCCTATCGACTCTACTACTTACATCTTCAAAAAATTCTATAATATTCGTCAGACATGATTTTCCTTTCACAAATCATGCTGACTTTGTCCGATGATTTCACCTCTTTCCAAATGTGCTGTTATCACATCTTTGATAACCGGCTCTAGCATTTTCCCCACCTCCGATGTCAGACTAACCGGTCTATAATTCCCCGGTTTCTCTCTCTCTCCTTTTTTTTAAAAAGTGGTGTAACATTAGCCACCCTCCAATCCTCAGGAACTAATTATCACTAATGCATCCATTATTTCTTGGGCTACGTCCTCAAGCACTCTGGGATGCAGACCATCTGGCCCTGGGGGTTTGTCTGCCTTTAATCACTTCAATTTACCTAACACCACTTCCCTACTAACCTGTATTTCCCTCAGTTCCTCCATCTCACTAGACACTCGGTCCCTTACTATTTCCGGAAGATTATTTATGTCCTCCTTAGTGAATACAGAACCAAAGTAGTTATTCAATTGGTCTGCCATGTCTTTGTTCCCTATGATCAATTCACCTGCTTCTGAGTGTAAAGGACCTACATTTGCCTTGACCAATCTTTTTTTTCTTTTCACGTATCTATAAAAGTTTTTACAGTTAGTTTTTATATTCCCTGCCAGCTTTCTCTCATAATATTTTTTCCCTTTCCTAATTAAGCCCTTTGTCCTCCTCTGCTGGTCTCTGAATTTCTCCCAGTCCTCAGGTATCCCGCAATTTTTGCTAATCTATTGCAGAATATCACAAGGCGAATTCAGGTGGAGTAGATAGGTGCTCAGGTGCCTTCAAAGACCACGATAGGAAGAGAAATAAATATAGAGTGGTCTGATCCTTATGACGAGGATCACTTTCCTGAGGTGGCCGCACCTGTTTAAGAATATCAATTCGTTCCAACTCTTCCAGAAATCTGAATTAATCGAGACTGTAATCTGTCCAATCCAGGAATATACTACATGGCCTAATACTGTAGCTCAGGGGCAATGACTAAAGAGACAGATTAATCCTCGCTATGCCGAACTGTCAAGTAGTCTACTCTGACCTACATTAGACTTCGTGTTTTCAGAGAGTTCCAATATTGAAAGTATTTCATAAAATGAGACTGTTCTTTAAAAAAATGAATTGGTGAAAAGGAGGAAAGCAAAGAGACAGGGTGAACAGTAAAGCAAAGCAAATACAGTTATAATTCTGGCAAGTTTTTAAATATTTCTGTAAGAAAACTACGTTACGTGCGATTAGTAAAGTGAACTAAATTGCTCATTTCAGTGACTGTATGTTTAATACGGGAAGACATATTGCTAGCTGATAACTAGAGAATCCAGCACGCTGGTGTCCTGGTGTGCTCTGCACTATCCCTCAGTATCGAATGCAACATTGTGGAGCAGATATTGATGATAATTCACATGTTTAATTTATAAAGGACATTCTGGACAGCTCGGTCTATTTTCTTGGAGTTCAGATTAAGGAGCGATGTCCTTAGTCAAATATGCCGGACCGAAGTGTTGATGGTGAGGTAGATTGAGAAGTTGGAGACTATCGAATAAAGGAAAGCAATCACGAGGTAAACCGTTCAACATTTCCAGCTGAGGGGCATAGACAGTTGGTTTCTGAGATTTTCGTTAATCTCTGGGATTCTCTGCCCCGAGGGTAGAGAAAGGAAGTTAATTAAATATCTTTAAGATAAAGTCAGATAGATATTCGAAAGGAATTGAGGGTGAAGGGAAACTGCCACAAAAAGGGAGATAAGGCCAACATCGATCGGACATGATCAGACTAAGTAGTCGGAAAACCCACACCTATCTTTCTCCAGAATTATTTTGAAACTAAGGGCATTATGACCACTAGATGAAAAGTGTTCCACTGCACAAATAGCTGTCACGTGCCCCGTCTCATTTCCCAATACAAGATCTAGAATCGCATTCATTCCTTTTGCGAACTCCATGTATTGACGAAGGAAACTTCCCTGAATACAGTAGACAATCTCTTTCCCATCCAGCACTTTTACAGTATGGGAGTTCTGGTCAATACGCTTAAAGTTAAAATCAAATATTATCACAACTTTCAGTTTCCGGCAACAGTCTATGAACTCTCTAAATATTTTGCTCTTCTAAATCCCCCATATTACTGGGTGGTCGATAATATGACTCTGTTAATGTGTTGATCCCTTTCTTATTTCCCAATTTCATCCATGTAGCTTCAGTAGACGAGGTCTCTAGTCATTCCTATCCAGGCACTGTCCTGCCGTTTGTCGGGACTAGTAATGTCGTCTTTCCCTCTTTAGTACTTCCCTATCCTTCACGATAAAACAACGAAAATCTGGGTTACTGAACTGTCCATCCTATAAGCAAATCTCACTATTGGCTACAATGTCATATTCCTATGTGCAGAGCCATACTTTATAGTCACCGCAGGCCTGCAGAACTCATTGCATTGAACTTTATAAAATTCACAACGTTAGTCCTACCATGCTCAGACTTTCGATTCCACACTTGGCATGTAGGATTAACCACATAGGTACAAATGACCACTTTGTGACCACGTTGCTAACAGCACAGGCCGGCCCATTGATTTTCATCACATTACACTTCGATCTTAAACTACTCGAGTGTAGCACCAGCAAACTTTCCCTCACGGGTATTCATCATTCATAAGCATCCGTTAGTCTCATGAGACCATATATTTGCGCCTTGGAAGGTTTTTTCCAGGACGCAGGCCTGGGCAGGGTTGTATGGGAGACCAGCAGTTGCCCAACCTTCCCCTCACCACGCCACCGATCTTGTCCAAGAGAAGGGCACTAGGACCCATGCACCTTGGTACCAGTGTCGTCGCAGCGCAATGTGTTGTTAAGTGCCTTGCTCAAGGAGACAAACACACTGCCTCAGCTGAGGCTCGAACCAGTGACCTTCAGGTTACTAGTCCGATGCCTTGTCCACTAGGCCACGCGCCAACGTGGATATTAGTCCTCTTCCATTTCAGGTGAACGCCGTACCTTTGAAACAGGCCCCAAATTCCCCACAAGAGAGGTCAACGATCCAAAAATATGAAGCAATGCTTCTTGCAATAACTTCCATTACTCTGTGTTAAAAACCGCATAATCTTCCAATTTATCGTCTCGTCAGCACGTGGAACCTTTAAAAATACTGTGATCACAAATATGGAGATCCCGGCATTTAACTTAACACCTAACTCCCTGAATCAGTTTCCAGAACTTTATCAACCTTTTGACTTATATTAATGGTACCGATGTTAATCTTAACTTCTGAAAGTTCACTCTCCCACCTAAGAATTCTGGCACCACAGAGGCAACATAACATCCGGAAATCTCTTTCTGTTCCACAAGTGCACCAGTATGTTCCCCTAAACAATGGACTCCCTATCACTACGGCTCGTCTCTTCACCACACTCTCCCATCGAGCCCCTTCAAAGCAAAGACAAGTTTTTGTGTCAGAGACCTAACGGCTGTGGTTTTCGTCTACTCGTTCTCCAGACCATCTCAGTATCTAAACTGATATACCTGTGGCAGCCACAAGGGTCCTCTGCAATGTCTGGCTATCCCCTTTCCCCTTGCTGAGAGTTACACAGTTATGTATATAGTGTGCGCTAAGTGCATTTGCCTCTGTGTGTGTCCTGGTGATCAAATTGTCAAGCTCCCGAATGATCGGGATTTCAGGTATAACCAGCTGTACAGAATTCGAATATAGTTTCCCGTCTGTGCCTCTGATATGTGCGCTGTTTCGTGGATGTAAATTGAAATGTAACCATTTACTGCTCCTTATTGAAGAATTTCGGGTGGACTATTCCTGATTCCGAACTCAAGACATCATCTTCCTTGCCTATATCAAAACAACCCTTCAGCTCCACTTTTGCCGAACAGCCATTTTAGCAAACGTTGTTAGTTGTCCCATATCCGTCAAAAGTAATATTGTCCAGAATTTACCTATTTGAACGTTCACAGGGCATTTATTTTCCTTTTACGGTCAAGCTCCTTTTCAAGGTTTTTGAAAACTATTCATTATGCTTAATGGGCACATTTACACGTGCAATGCATACAATCAGGATGTTTTCTATTGCTTCAGATCCCACGAGCAGTTTGTTCAGAGTCCTGTCTTCCTGGAACAAGAAAGGTAAGCCGGAAAGGACAGCCGATATGTTGTTTTGGCTGTGTAGATTGTGCCGACGGTGAGATCAGCAACACCACAGGTAAGTGTTGAGAAGAACAGCATTGTCTCTTTATTCACACACATTCCAAGCAATTTCATATCAAAATATTATGTTTCCAGATTGCACGGATTGCATCAAGTGTCCCTCGGAATACTGGTCCAATCAGGCAAAAACCCAATGTGTTCTGAAGAAGGTTGAGTTTCTTTCCTTTACAGAAGTTCTGGGGTTTGTATTAGTGACGCTTACTCTGCTGGGAGTGTGGTTCACATTGACTACCGCTGCCATTTTCTACCGATATCGAGAAACACCCATAGTCAAAGCCAACAACTCGGAACTCAGTTTTCTGCTTCTCTTCGCCCTCCTGCTGTGCTTTATTTTCTCGCTCGCTTTCATTGGACAACCGTCCGGATGGTCCTGCATGTTGCGTCGCACAGCTTTCGGGGTTATGTTCGTTCTCTGCATTTCCTGCATCCTAGGCAAAACCATTCTTGTCGTGGTTGCCTTTAAAGCAACACTTCCCAACAGTACTGTAATGTACTGGTTCGGACCCACGCAGCAACGACTAGGTGTCTTTATCCTTACCATTTTGCAATGTTCAGTTTGCGTTGTCTGGCTCAGCGTATCACCTCCCTTCCCAGTGAAAAACATGAGTCATTACAAAGACATCATTATTCTGGAATGTGACGTGGGTTCATTGACCGCCTTTTACTTAGTGTCCGCCTATATTGCACTGCTGTCCATCGTGTGTTTAGTGCTTGCTTTTCTGGCCCGGAAACTCCCGGACAGTTTCAACGACGCAAAATACATCACTTTCAGCATGCTGATCTTTTGCGCTGTTTGGATAACGTTTATTCCAGCTTACGTGAGCTCCCCAGGAAAGTACACTGTGGCTACAGAAGTGTTCGCCGTCTGGGCATCGAGCTTCGGTCTGCTCGTCTGCATTTTTGCACCGAAATGTTACATTATCTTATTGAAACCAGAGAATAATACAAAGAAGTACATGATGGCGAAAGGGAGTTCACGATAATTGCCAGCGTCTCTTTGTACTTTTGTCACATTCATGTGGTTAACCATCGTTCATTAAATGTAGTTTTAACTCTTCTGATGCGATCAAAGTTCAATTTTAGACCATAATAGCAGATGATATAGAATCAGAAGTAGGCCATTCGGTCAATCGTGTCTGCAAATCCATTTAGTCATGGGCTGATCCTATTCCGCAAGTCATCCCCATTCCCCTGCCTCCTCTCTATACCCTTTGATGCAATGGCTAATCAAGAACCTATCTATCTCTTCCTTAAATGAGATGATGAGAGGCATTGATCGTATGGATAGTCAGAGGCTTTTTCCCCCGGGGCTGAAATAGCCAACACGAGAGGGCACAGTTTTATAATGCTTGTAAGTAGGAACAGAGGAGATGTCAGGGGTAATTCTTTTTTTGCGCAGAGAGTGGTGAGTGCGTGGAATGGGCTGACCTCGATGGTGGTGGACGATGATACCATAAGGTCTTTTAAAAGAATTCTAGATAGATACTGGAGCTTAGAGAACTAGAGGGCTATGGGTAACCCTATTTTATTTATAAAGTAAGCACATGTTAGGCACAACATTGTGGGCCAAATGGTCTGTATTGCTCTGTAGCTTTTCTGTGTTTCTATGTTTCTAAGTGCACTAAATGACTTGTCCTCCACAGTCGCTTCTGGCAACAAATTCCACAAATCTATCATCCTCTGACTAAATTAATTTCACCGCATCTGCTTTATAACTGGACGTGCTTCAAATTTTGAAGTTGTGCCTTCTTGTCCTAGACTCCCCTACCATGGGAAATAACTTTGTCATATCCAATTGTTTGCCCTCTCTTTTGCTTTTACTTAGGCTTTCACTTCATTTGCCAACTACGGTAATGTCCTTTTTCCATCGAAAATTTCTTGTTATTTGGAATATATCAGTCTTGCACTTCCCTCAGTTTCGCAGAAAACTCCGGCCATTGCTGTTCTGCTGTCCTTCTTGCTCGTGCACCTTTGGAATCAACCTTGGCCAGTTCCCCATGCAGGCCACTGTAATTTCCTTTATTCCACTGAAATACACATGTACGTTCTCCTTCTCAAATTTCAAAGTCAAATCGATCTTATTGTGATCGCTAGTTCCTAAGGGTTCCCTGACCTTAAGCTTTGTGATCATCTCCGGACCATTGTACAATACCAAATCGAACAAAGTCGATTCCCTGGTTGGCTCAACAACAAGCTTTTTCTAAAAAGCCATTCCTTAAGCATTCTATAAATTCTCTCCTTGTGGTCCAGTATTGGCCTGGTTTTCCCAATCTAACTACATGTTAAAATCCCTAGCGGTTAACATGACACGCCTTTTCTATCTGGTACTGTAATCTGAAATGCACATCCCCGCAGCTGTTTGGCGATCTGTATACAAATGTTATTAGGCTCCTTTTACCCTTGCCATTTCTTAACACAACCTCTACAGACTCTACACCCTCCGTCCCTATGCCATCCTTTTCTAACGATTTAGTAATATTTCTTATACATAGGGCCACGCCATCCTCTCTGCCTATTAACCTATCTTTCTGGTACACCGTATATCCTTGTAAGTTCAGCACCCAATGGGAGACATCCTTTAGCCAAGTTTCAGAGATGACCACAACGTCATACTTGCCAATCCGAAGCTGAATTTCAAGATCATCCATTTTATTTCGTTTGCTGTGTGCAATCAAATATAACATTTTCAGTCCTCTATTTGTTGCTTTCTGTTTTAGCTGAACCACGCCTTTATTGCCCTGTAACGCAGCCCACTAGCTGTGATTATCCCTCATCTCCTGAAGTCTTTTGTAAGTGTTTACAGCAAATGTTTGGATTGCTGGAATGTTTATATGCGAATGTGATCAACAGGTAATATGATGTCCGATTTCCAGTATACTAGTGGTTAATGGTTGATTAAATGTTACTGGTCGGAACTTCTCCTCTGCCAGAACCGATCTCAAATCTGCTTAAAGCGTATCCCATCTGTCAGTCAAAGCAATTGGAACTTGGGGGATTTCAAAGATTGCACCGTATTTATCCAATGTTATCGGTCAATCAATAAACCTTCTTTCATACGAAATATTTTTTTCATAGGTTACCCTTGTCGAACATTTGAAAAATGGGTTTCCAATGTACTCAGTAGCTACTTTGTTAGTTTGACAAATAATCTAGTAGAGTTTGGTAAATAAACTAGTCTACTGCCATTTTAGCTCGTCTTTCTATTGTAGAACTAAAAGCATAGGACCATAAAATATAGGAAAAGAGTTGTGCTTTTTCCAGCCAATGGATCATGGCTGATCTATTTTTCAGTCGGTTCGCAATATGTGCTTATTTGAGCTACTGTCATTTTCCATTCTGCTGAAACTAGTCTGGCTATTTTCGCACACAGAACTAGCACTCACTGGATCTTTTTTCAGCATTTTTTGCAAACTCTGAAGCCTGTGGTGCGTGAAAGTTCTAGCTGATCAGAAATTTTTTCACATATTTGAAGCACCCGATCTGGAACCAGCAACCAGTGCACATTCAAAGATTCTGATATCACATTGCTTCCTCCTTGTTATATACATACATATTTATATATATATATATATATAGATATGGTATATCAGCAAATGAACCCCTTAACCATCTCTGCCATGTTTAATGCATTGAGCTTCTGGCACATGATGACTGATTAGATATTTATATTAATTAGCAGGTATATAGGTGTCCCTAGTAAAGTGGACACTGAGAGTACATATGATAGTTTATTTCCAAGGAGTGCATTTTAAGAAAGCAGTCTATAACAAAGCCATCTGCTCCGAGAACAATACTTGCTATATTGCTCTAACTGTCAGAAAACTGAAGAGTCGGAATGCCCTATTCGTCTAAATTCCAGATTTTTCAACTAGATAGATTTGGAGTCTGTAGATACTTTGGTTACATGCTTCCAAAGTGATATAGATTCATATAGTTTCTTGTGGAGAACAAAGGTAATTCCAATAATTGATTACGAAGCAAAGAAAACGTGAAGATCTACCAATCTTGAGGCGTTTTTATCATATTGCGTGGAGGCCGGCTGTCACGTGATGGAGACATGTTTCGTCTTGTAGGAAGGAGTTTTTCCACTGATCTGGGCAACAGCATCTTTGGACCGGGAGTGCGAGGGGTGAGCAGCGAGATAAAGTGAGAATTTGACTCTGCCACCAGTTATGTAGAAAGAATGCAAGAAATTTATTTTGCATGAGAACTACCTACGTAGAAAAATTCAGAAAATTTCCCTCCTGACGTATGGTCAGCAATTGTGTCAGGAGACGCTAGTAAATCTATTAGAGCGTAACATGTATTCCACCAAGTTCAATGACCTGCACCTGAAACATAGCACTCCAAACCCCGCTGCCCACACCCCATACGTGTATAACGAAATATCCCTTAATTGCTGAAATTGAAACCGCATCGACCTCTTCCGCTGTTCCAGACTCTCGCTGCTCTGAGGTTCAAGAAGGTCCCTCAAGTTCCCCTTAAATATTTCATATTTTACTCCTAAACTACAACCTCTAGCCCTAGTATCACCCAAGCTGGAAAAATTCTGTTTGCTTTTCCCTAATTACACCATTCATAACTTTATAAACCTCTAAAAAATCTCTCCTCATGTTCCTGTCCTCCAACGAGCAAGGCCCGAAACGACTTAACCTTTCTTATAATTCGGGTCCTGCAGCCTGGTAAACTTTCAATACAAGTACTTATTCAATATTATTGATAACTTCCTCGTTGGTAGGTGTCTTGCAGTGCACATAATACCCCACATTTGTCCTCACAAACATCATGTACAACTTGAACATGTCTTACCAACACTTGTAATAAATAATTAAGTTTATGAAGTTTAACGTCCCAACACCTACATTTGTGACCGTACCTACCTGCGTCGTAACTTCTGGGTAGTTATAGACTGTATTCTGAAACTTTCTATTCCACCACATTTCCCAGTGCCTTCTCTCACCTTACATGGATGACATATAAATTTTAAATATCTCCACTTAGCAAAATATGCTAACAATCTACGCCTCACACAATTTTATGATTTTTATCAGGTTTTCTGCTTGCGGACAGTACTACCTCGACATAATTATTCACCAATATTCTGCTCGCTTGACTCGCATTGGACTCAGTGTTTACTGGTCTAACCAAAGCCATAACCCAAGATCAAATGCGCAATGTACCACGAGAGCGACGGCGTTTGACATGAAGATACTATTAGTCCGTGCAGCATCAATGAGCTTTAAAAAAACTTAGCTAATGTCACTAATTAGGAAAGGTGATTCTCGGCAAATCCAGTAGTTGAGGTCCTGAACTTGTAGAAAACACCATGAATTCCCTATTGTTGCAAGGGCACTTCTCAGCGGAGGTAGATATTAGTAATTAGACAGACATAGCGACATGGAAGAATGCAGCACAGCTGCAGTCATTTTGGCTTCACAGTCCCGTGCTGACAATGATGCAGCCCCCCTTGCCCCAAATAAAGAGAAAATTTTCAGTACAGCATTCGCCCATCCCAGGAAACAGAATCTTTAAGACTGAGATTTAAGTATTGTGTAAGCATCATATTCTGCCCAGCACCAATGACCACGTACAACACTATTCTTAGACCAACTCGAACAGACAGCTCAAAGCACTGTGCTTTACAGGATAGCCTTAAGGACGGTTTCTATCCTGCTGTTATAAACCAATAAAATACTTCGCTTAATTCGTTGGACTATAGATGTCATACGGGGTGTTGTATCAGGACTCAATTGCAGGACACAGACACTGTTGTGCTAGGAACAGGGCAGGACGAGGGACTGGGAATAAGGAGCCTGGGGTGGACTCCGAGCCTGAGACTGGACAAGGATCCAGAACCTGGGACTTGCCTCGACCTTGAACCCCCAAACCCAGGCGAGGACGTGACGAGGCTTGGCTAGAGACTTGAGGCTGGGGTCGAGGCTTGTCTTGAGGCTTGAGGTTGTGATCTAGGCTTGGCTGGAGGCTAGAGGCTGGGGTCAAGGCTTGGCTTGAGCTTGGAGGCAGACTAGGAACTATACATAAACGTAGAGCCTGGACATCTCCTTCGAACAGCCGGGACTCATCTTTATCAAGACACGAACATGAGACTGGACAGAACATAGACATAAAGCCGGGACTTTTCCTTCAACAAGCCGGGACTCAACTTTCAGTCCACACCAAGGTTGGGCAGGACCGTCCGTCGGGTAAGGGTAGAACGGTCTGACTTACCCGACGGAGGCAAAGACAAGACAAGTCAGATTTCACCCGCAGGGCAACGGCAGAGCGGCTTGTCTTACCCACGGGCGAGGACAGGAAGAGACAAACACTGAAGAACGACAGACAGTTCATCTCTGCATCGGAGTTGCTCCGAGTAGCCGTTACGGCCAGCAACTTTGGCTGGCTACGGAAACAACCGGATTCCTACCTAGCCTGGAGTGGCTGACGGCCACTCAACTGGCCCGGGAAAAGACCGAATCCATACCGCAGTGACAACTCTGACTCGGATAGTAAGGCTCCCAGAAGCAATGGTTCCCCAGCGAAGCCTAAAGATGGCAAGTGGCTGTACTAGCCTTCCACCAGCCACTCGCTCCATGGGAAGCTTGACATGACAAACCCCCCAACCATATTCAATCCCAGGGCCACTTATATTCCCAGCCAACAAGATGAACATCAGGTGTTGATGAATTAGACCAACCAAAACAAGGGACATCCTGAGGAATCGGCGTCTGGAGTCTACGGGCAGCAAAGCGGAACGCGGACCCCGGACCGGACCACGACAGTACCTGCCCACATCACTATGGGAGCCTCCAGGCGACCATAGAGGCTCTCCAGGACGAAGGACGACTCGGGCGAGTTGGGCGGATGTTAACTCAAGAAGGGACCCCAGGGTGACGGGAGTTTGACGATAGTGTTGGCGTCGCTGGGTCTATGACTGGCAGGGGGTCGTTCTGTCATAGGAGGGTGTTGTATCAGGACCCAAATGCAGGACGCAGACACTGCTAGGAACAGGGCAGGACGAGGGACTGGGAACTAGGAGCCTGGGGTGGTCTTCGAGCCCGAGACTGGACAAGGACCCAGAACCTGGGTCTTGCTTCGGGCTCGGACCCCCAAACCCAGGCGAGGACGTGACGAGGCTTGGCTAGGGACTTGGGGTTGTCTCAGCCAACAAGATGAGCGTCAGGTGCATATGATTTAGTCCAACCAAAACAAGGGACAGCCGGAGGACCCGGAGTCCGGAGCCCGCGGACCTAGAACCGGAACACGGAACTAGGACCAGACCACGACAATGGACTATTTACCTTGCAATATACGTATCTGCTGATGAGGCTGCAGGTTGTTGTTTCCCTTCCACGCACTATCTCCGTACCGGTTGCATTTCATTCTGCATTGTTGAACCAGCTACGCCTCAGTGGTTTGTTTGCTTAGTGGTTTGAATACTGTGATTACGATGCAAGAGAAATATTTCACAGTATCTTAGGACATGAGACTTCCAATTCCACATTGTTATCAGTAAGGGCTGTGTGTCATGGACCCCAGAATATACTATTGAGAATTTCCTTCAGTCAAGATGAAGTGCACCCTGCTATTCTGTTTCAACCGGTAGATGTAATAGTAGCAATAGCGGTTCAATAGTAATAATCATCATTATGTACCACGTTGGATGACGCCAGCGAACATGGTCTCATGACTATGATTGCTCTTGGCAATTTAGTTCTGCAGATGCGGTTTGGTATTGACTTCTTCTGGGCAGTGTGTTTACAATTTTTCTGATCCCCGCCACACACTTCAGTGATTGTCTGCCTGCCGTCATCGGTTGAAGAACCAGAACTTGTGATATGCGCCAGCTGTTCATACGACCATTCACCACTGCTCCCAAGGCTTCGGTTAACCTAATCGTGGAGCTAAGCAGGTTCTACACCTTGCCCAAGGGTGTCCCGCAAGTTAGCGGAGAGAACGATTGCATGACACTCCCGTTCGTAGAGAGCTATCACCAACGCGCGATTCAGGGGTTAAGAGGAATTAAAGTTAAGTTCTGCAAAGGGCTCAAGCAAATAAAAAGAGCTTACAGGTCAAAACAATAACATATAAAGTGCAAAGGGATGAGAATTAGATAAATGATAACAATTTGCAAACAGCATGGATGCATTGGGTTAACAGACCACGTTATTAGGTCAATAGGGAAGTTTAGTCAATTGATTCAGTTAAAGAGTTCTCAGGTAAAGCAACGTCCTGTCATCACTTCTACTTTTTGACTCATGGCGGGAGCAAATGTAAGAGCATTCAGTGGTAACTTTATTAAGTATAGATGTACGCCCGCTCGACAATGCAAATATATAATCAGTCAAATACGTGACAGTATCTCAAAGTATAAAGCATGCGGAAATGTTCGGGAGAAAAATTTGTTGTACTGTCCATGTATCACAATGGGGCTACGATATGCGGCTTTATACATATTCCAGGAGCTGTTGATATCCTGGAATCTTCATCGTTTCTTGAGAATGGGCGAAAAGAAAACAAGAATAGATCTCCTATAGCGACAGTTTTATGTACGGAAACGCCTGGTAAATGAAAAGGTCGAAAAAGAATGGCTAAACTGCTTGAAGGTGCCAGGAAAGCGACAGTCTCTTAAACACCCTCGTATTACAACAATGGAGTTCAAAACAGCATCTCAGATCTCACAGCATGTCGCACCTTCAGTTGGATGAGCTGCAGTACATTACCAGGAAATTTTGTTAAATCAATAATGTGGCAACTGAGTGCATCACCCGACTCAAGGTCAACCTGTATCGCACATTTGTAAGACGATTGAACAGTTCTCTAGCAGGAAACAATGGATACCTGGTCTCACCATCTACCTCGTTTGACATCCCTCCTTATAATCTACTTGCACTGCGCTTTCTCTTTAGCTATAACCTTTAATTGTGCATTCTGTTACTGTTTCCGTTGTACTTCCGCAGTATTCTGCTGTAACGATATTCTCTCCAATTAACATTGGTTCACGATTCTGCACTCTGTATTGCAAACCAATTGGTCAGATCTATGCTTATGTCACTGTAGAAAGTTTGCATCTGACACTTCGATTCTTCCACATATCAGTGCTCCTTTTCGAGTTAATACGTCGCCTAATAAAATGGCTGCTGCGTGTAACCTTCTGTAATTCTATGAAAAGTGGACGTAAACGGGATAAGCTTCATCGTTGCCGAAATTGAATTAGTTCAGAATGCTGTTTGTGACTGAGTGAATATATGTTCTTCTTAAACTACAATAAGTGGAATAGTGAAGCAGGACTCGGCCCGAAATATCAGAGAAAAATATGTAAACAACTGACGGTCAATCATGTCCATGATGTAATTGCTACTCAAAGAATCTATGATTGGTACATCCTGTATAGACCAGAGTAAATACAAAAGTGAATACTGTCAAATAGATAAAAGGTGCAAGCACGTATTAAATTGGTAGATTTGTAAGCACGGCCACAGTAAATTATTGTTGTAATATATGAGCAGTATGCAAAACAAGGCAATGGATTTTAAATTAAATGGTTGGCTAATATTAAAATTAGGGAAACACTTGGGATGTTTAATCAAGGACATAGTAACAGTGTAACTTTTTTTTTAAATTTTATTCAAAGTCCCTGGAAATTTCGAGAACTGATAAGGAAGATACAGCAAGTTTACATTAATAGAAGAATTTCAATAAAGTTCCATACATTAAGTTGCTCCGGAAGGCTAAAACGTGCGGAATCGTGGATAATACTGTGCACGAATGCTTTTTGTCACAAACCCGACACAAACCTGTGTATCGTGTCACCGAATGTAAAAGAATCCATAACTCATAAGAGCATAAAGCATAGGAGCTGCAGTGGGCCATTAGGCCAGCCGACTCTGCTCTGCCATTCCATCATTGTTGATCCTGGATCCCAGTCAACCCCATACACCTGCCTTCTTATCAGGACGCTGAAGCAGGACCCCAGTCTTGGACCAAGTACTCAACGCACTATGATATTTACTGAGTAGCAAATCCGGGTATGGGGTGGGGGGGGGGAGGCGGTGGAAAACAATGTTGGTGTCTACGATCAGGCGGAGATCAAAGATTCCAGGGACATCCAAAAACCGGTATTGGGAAACAGGCAGTCGACATTCAGACGGACAGAGTTCAGATACGAATGCTGAAAAGGCCCAGTAAAATTCACTGGCAAAATCTGGTACCAAACAGGTGAAAACGCAAGAGTAAAATACACTGAGCAATAAACAGAGAAGCAGGTGATAGTTGGAGAAAAATGAGACGTAAGTAGCAGCAAAACATGTGAGAGACGGATACTGGGTAAGAGACAGGCAGGAATAAAGCTGGAGCGGGGACAGAATGGAGCATGAAAACAAACAAGAGCACATGGCAATTCAAAACCATATACTGACAGTAAGGGGGAAACACACAAAAAGACAGTTCAACTGGTGTTACTGGCTTGTAGAGCTGTGTGCTGGCGATGAAAATCCCTGATGAGAGAGGCATCCAGGGATATTGCGGGTGGTTATCCAGCGCCTCTCCTCAGGACTGTAGCCCTCTTACTCCACAGGGTACTGGAGGCCACGGCCCCGGCAACGAACGTCCAACAGTCGACGCACCGTGAAGGCCTCTGAACCATTGCTGAGTCGTGTGGGATGGGGGATGTTTGGGGACAGGACACAGGGAGTGGCTCATGAAAAGCTTGATGCGGGACGCAGGAAGGGTGCGATGAATGCGGCGAAGTGTGGAAGGGAGATGAGACGGACGGCATCAGGACTGATGACTTTAGAAATGGCAAAGGGGCCGATGAAGCGAGGGGCGAGATTGCAGCTATCCACACTGAGGGGCAGGTATCGCTTTGAATGCCACACATGCCGTCCCTGGTGGTAACGTGGGGACTGGGAGCGATAGCGGGCAGCTTGACGTATGTTCCTAGCAGAGGCACGAGGAAGGGCAGAGCGAGCCCGTCCACGTCCGCTGTCAAAGGCGGATGAGTGCCTCGGCAGATGGAGGAGGGCAGACCGGCGGGCGAGAACGTGCAAGAGTTAATGACGTACCCGTCTTAGGGTAGCTGCTGATTCCTCGCTGAGAGATTCTGGGAGACAAAGCACGGCAATACAGTGTCTCGCTGTTGATTGGCTCGCTCGGTCTGGCCATTGGTCTGTGGTTGGAATACTGAAAGCAGACTGAAGGAGGGTCCGAGAAGATGACAGAATGCCCTCCAGAAGTTGGATGTGAATTGAGAGCCCTTGTCTGACACCACATCCACAGGTAAACAATGTAATTTAAAACAAGCAAAAGTAGTAATTTGGCTGCTTCTTTGGCAGTATCCTGCCCTTGCCTCTGTTTGGGTTCGGCCCGTCAGTATCCTGTCCCGCCTCCGTGGGGTAAGTCAGGTCGACCTTGCCGTTACTCTACGATGCGATCTGTCCCTCTCGGTCCTTGACTCCGTTGGGTAAGTCAGGCCGTCATTGCCGTTACCCTGAGGCGGGAATGTTCCCTTCCTTCCCTCTGAAGCCCTGCCTGCTACCTGTGTCTGGAGCCCTGCCCTGCAACCTGTGTCTGGAGCCTTACCTCGCCTTGCCTCTGCCTTCAACCATGACTCGCCTCGCCTCGCCTCTGCCTGGAGCCTTACCTCCCCTCGCCACTGCCGAGAGCCTTGCCTCGTCTTGCCTCTGGCTGGAGCCTAGCCTCGCCTCGCCTCTGCCTGTGTCTGGAGCCTCGCCCTGTTTGGAGCTGTCTGTCCGTGTCCACACCTTCGCTAAGTAGGTCCGGCCGTTTTGCCGCTACCTAGCGTTGGGAACTGTCTCGTTGTGTTCAGCGTTCTGTGTAATGTGTCCCGGCTCTACATCCTGAATCCAAGGATGGGTCCTGGCTCTGTGTTCCATGATCCTGTCTCTCCCTCGACTCTGTGTTCTGCGTTCATGTTCTCCCTCGACCAAAGCTCTAGACGATAAGACAAAGGAGCAATAGTCGGCCATTCGGCCCATCGAGTCTGCTCCACCATTTCATCATGAGCTGATACAATCTCCCCTCTAGTCCCATTCCCCGGCCTTCTCACCATAACAGTTGAATCGTGACTACTCAGATACCTATCAATCTCTGCCTTAAATATACCCAATGACTTGGACCCCACTGCCTTCCGTGGCAAAAAATATTCCATAGATTCACCACCATCTGGCTAAAAATAAAAATCGCATCTCTGTTCTGAATGGGCGCCCTGCAATCCTCAAGTCATGTCCACTCGTACTGGATACTCCTCCACCATGCCGCACCCACTCTGTCCATGCCTTGAGCATTCGGAATGTTTCTACCAGGTCAGTCCTCATTCTTTTAAACTCCAAAGGAGTACTGTGCACGAGCGGTCAAACGCTCCTCATACGTTAACCCTCTCATTATAGGAATTATTCTAGTGAATCCTCTCTGATCCCTCTCCAATGTCAGCACATCCTTTCTTAAATAAGGATCCCAAATCTGCACACAATATTCCAAGTAAGGTCTTACCAGTGCCTCAACATCACATCCCTGCTCTTATAGTCTATTCCTCTATAAATGAATATCAACATTGCATTCTCATTATTCACCACCGACTCAACCTGGAGGTTAACCTTAAGGATATCATGCACGAGGACACCCAAGTCCCGTTGCATCTCAGAACTTTGAATTCTCTCCCCATTTAAATAATAGTCTTCCCGTTTATTTCTTCTATCAATGTGCATGACCGTACACTTTCCGACATTGTAATTCATTTGCCACTTCTTTGCCGATTCCCCCAATCTATCCAAGTCTCCCTGCAGACTCCCTGTTTCCTCAGCACTACCGGCCCATCCATCTATCTTTATATCATCAGCAAACTTAGCCACGAAGCCATCTGTTCCATAATCCAAATCGTTGATATACAACGTAAAAAGAAGCGGCCCCAACACAGTCCCCTGTGGAACCAGCCACCAACCAGAATGGGATCCTTTTATTCCCACACTCTGTTTCCTGCCAATCAAGCAACGTTCTATCCAAGTATGTAACTTTCCCTTAATTCCACGGGCTTGTGTTTAGCAGCCTCGTGTGCAGCACCTTGTCAAAGGCCTTCTGAAAATACAAATACACAACATCCACTACATCTCTTTTGTCTAGCCTACTTGTAAATTCCTCAAAAAATTGCACTATGTTTGTCAGGCGGGATTTCCCATCAAGGAAACCATGCTGAGTTCTGCCTATCTTGTCATATACCTGCAGATACTACGTAGCCTCATCCTTGACAATCGACTCCAACAGAATCCCAACCACGAATGTCAAGCTAACAGATCTATAATTTCCTTTTTGCTTCCTTGCCCCCTTCTTAAATAGCGGAGTGGCACTTGCAATCTTCCAGTCCTCCGGATCCGGACCAGAATCGATCAACTTCTGAAAGATCATTGCTAATGCTTCCACAATCTCCACTGCTACTTCTTTCAGAACACGAGGGTGCATTCCATCTGTTCCAGGAAATTTATCTACACTTAGAATATTCAGCTTCCTGAGTACTTCCTCTGTCGTAATTGTGACTGCGCACATGTTTCTTCCCTGACAGCATTGAATGTCCAGTATATTGCTGATGATTTCCTCAGTGAAGACTGATGCAAAATACTCGTTCAGTTCCTCCGCCATCTCCTTATCTCCCATTACGGTTTCTCCAGCATCATTTTCTATCGTTCCTATATCAACACCTCACCTGTCATTTACTCTTTATAAACCTGAAAAAGCTTTTAGTATTCTGTTTGATATTATTTGCTAGCTCCCTTTCATAGTTCATCTTTTCCCTCTTAATTACCTTATTTTCCTTTTGTATGCTTTTAAAAACTTCCCAATCTTCTGTCTTCCCACTAATTTTTGCTTCCTTGTACGCCATCTGCTTTGCTTTTACTTTGGCTCTGACTTCTCTTGTCAGCCTCGGTTGCATCCTTTTTCCGTTCGAAAATTTCTTCTTCTTTGGATTATATCTGTCTTGCACCTTCCTCACTTCTCGCATAAACTCCAGCAATTACTGCTCTGCCGTCCTTCCCGCTAGTGTCGCTTTCCATTCAACCTTGGCCAGTTCCTCTCTCTCAGGCTCTGTGTTCTGTGTTCTTGTTCTCCTTCCACTAGGGCTCTGTGTTCTTGTCTTGTCGATGTGCCTCGCCCAGCCCACGAGTGCCTTGTCCCGCCCGGCGCTGTGGTTCCCTTGCCCTATGCTGGGGTTCTCTTGTCCTGTCCAGGAGTCTCATGTCAACTCCTGTGCCCCTCCTCGTCCTGTAACCACATTTTGTCCTCGCCTGATTCTGGAGTCCGAGCCCAGGTCAATAGCCAGGTTCTGGGTCCTTGTCCAGTCTCTGGCTCGGAGTCCAAGCCCAGGTTCATAGTTCCCAGTTCCATGTCCTGGTTTCGCTATCCTCGTCAAGTCCTAGCCCAGGCCAGGAATCCTTGTCTTGTCTTGGGCCTTTGTCATGTCCAGCGTCCTTTCTTCCTAACTTCACTTGCTTCCTTCTCATGCCTAGTCCTGTTCTTGGTAGTTCAGTGTCTCTGTCATACTTTTCGGTCCACACCCAATACGCCCACGTTATGTCCCCCGTGGCAAACTACGTCCACCCTGTCCTTTAACTTTTTCATCAATTTTTTCTCAAACTTCCATACTGCCGTTATATTTTTGGTAATTCTCACAACTGTTCATTCGTTACATTCACGTCGACTATATCGTTGCTGCTTTATACACGCCTGCTGAGCTCCTGAATTTGCCTACAACTTCTGTTGGCGATATTGTCCATACGTCTTTCTAGCCTGTCTCTTGTAAAACTCCCATTCCCTTTTGTCAGTTCCTACGTCTCCACGTCATCTATTCTTAGACTGAGGTTTTCCATACCGTTCCTCATTCTGGTTCCTCTGAAACTACTCTCCATTTTCTCAACTCTCCAGCTATTGCTCTCTGATGCCTCCGTTTCTCCTATGATCCACTCTCTTCTTTCTGTCGGGTTCCTTCTTCACCAGCTCGTTTACCTATTCAACTGTTGCCTTCTCCTTCACTAACCCTCCTGGTTTCAAGCCATAACCTTCTTGCATGGACCCAAGTCACTTCTTCCACCTTCTTAATCTCACTACTTCTTTTCCATCTCCAGTCTTGATGAAGGGTCTCGGCGCGACGTATCGACGGTTTATTCATTTCGGTAGATGCCGCCTGACCTATTGAGTTCCTTCAACGATTTTTATGGGTGGTTCAACATTGCTAGCATCCGCAGTATCTTTTGTCTTTGTGTTATTATAAAAATAAAGACGTAGTACCCCACTGCAGTTATAGAGGGCACAGGTGAGTATTATGGCCTGTATTACCCTCTTCTCAGAAAGAAATAATGTAGCAAAGATTCACCAGAATTGTCCTGGGACTATATCAGCAGAGATTGAACGAATTGCTGCGCTATTTTTGTCGCGTTTGTTAAAAAATAAGGTGACTTGACGGAAAATCACATAATTAGAATGTACGCAGAGGAATGATTCACTTGGCTAAGGTGCCTCGAAGAACCACTCAGAAATGGGATGAGGAGAAATTTCCTCATTAATAATATAATGAAGTTCCAGCTATTAATGAAAACGCGGAATTCCGGTATAGTGCAGGAAAATGTGCGGTCATAGAAAGTTAAACATGATATAGATGAATGACAAAGTGAAATTATTCGGACACGGGTACATTAGTTTTAAATGAAATTTGCAATGTTATTTATTTATAGCTTCTGATATCAGAATCAGACTGTAATCGCCAAGTACCTGTGCACATACAAGGAATTTACTTCCGGCAGATGTTGTCTCTTTGCACATAACAATAATAATGATAAATATAAATGAAAATATAGATTATACATACAGGTAGTGCAATCCAAGTAATAGTTAGCCGACAGTTAACCGGCAGTTAACTGTTCAGCAAAGTGACCGCAGCAGGGAAAAAACTTCTCCAGTGCTTATTAATCTTAGTCTGGAGGGGTCTGAAGCGCCTACCAGACGGAAGCAGTTCAAACAGTCCGTGCGCAGGATGGGAGGAGTCCTTTATGATGTTCCCCACCCTCTTCTTCAACCTGGAAGAGTACAGGTCCACACATAAACAGTTACAAAGACCACTGCAACCAAAGGCCAACATACAGTTGTGGAAATTGAAACCCCTTGTCTCAAAAGAAAGACATATTTCTCTTTATGAAATAAAAATAAATCATCAAATGTATCCGGAATTTTCACGAGGTAATTAAATGGGTGTCAATAGATATAACGTATTGGGATTTCATAGCAGAGTAGCGTATCGAACGTGTGGACTTGTGCTGCACCACTGTCGAGAATAATCGTGGTGGAACTCTGTTGCCCCTGAGGCATTGTTCTTTCTCAACCTATCATTACGATTTGAAATTTTCTAAACGAGTGTCTGCCATTAATGTGCCAGAGTGCCTGAATTGTGTGTGAAGCCATAGACGTCAATTCTGGCATCTGGATTGGTTGGTGCCTGGATTCGGTTGCGGTTTGTGAATGAAGACACTGAAAGAAACAGATCTTAAGTTGAAGATGCAAAAGAAAATACTGCTGAGAAACTGTGTTGCAAAAAAGAATTGCAAGTGGATCTGTAGGTCTTGGAATCAGTTCAGAACAGTCAGCAGCGCCAGTGCAGGAGCCTTATGTTTGCAAGGTAATACTTGAAGCTGGAGGCATGGGGCCTGATTTTTCTACAGCTTCTGTTCGATGGTATTAGTGAGAAGAGGACATGATCTCGATGGTGGAGTTATTTAATGACAAATGCTGCTTTCTTGTGACAGTACTCCAAGTAAATGTGCTCAGTGGTGGAGAGGGATTTTGCTTTGATTGACTGTGATGTACAGAGCTTTCTGATGTATTTTGCATTCCTGAGCATTGATGTCCGCAGCTATGGTTGTATTTTGCAGCTGTTTTCAATTTAGAATCAATTCCATTAATTCATGGCCGTGTTGTTTGTCTAATGACTAAATTACATCTAAGGGTCGAATTATAAGAAGCATGAAATCTTTATGCACTCTGAGTTTCTTCGTTATTCATTGGAAATTCTTTGCACCCTGCTGGGAGTGGAGCTTTACCTGCATCGAACAAACGTTACGCTATATTTCGCTAAAATTCCCCAGGCGTTAATCAGATGTACAAAGAATAATACGAGTGTCCCTAATGTACCATATCATCATGGGGAAAATAATGCATCAAAGCAGTGGCTGCACTTTTAAACCGCTGTGGGACTTCATTCAGAATCAGAGATGATATAAATACACAATGTTCTGACAGCGACTGGTCCCTGTAACAGAACAATGTCTCAGTTTCTGTTATTCGTGTTCCTCGCTGCCGCGCCAGAAACGCAAGGAATACTCTGCAAGCCTCGTTCAAAAGACAGTCTGCCGGACTTAGCCAAGGATGGTGATGTCATTCTTGGCGGGATATTCGCAATACATTTGGACCCGATCCATGATTTCCATACATTTACCTTTACACCGAAGAGTACTGGGTGCAAAAGGTGAGCTTACCTCTTGTAGACCGACAATTCGCACCGTCTAAGAGAAATAGTTTTCACTCATTGAGTCAATCTTTATACTGAGAGTTAATTATAAGCTGATAGTTTTATATACCGTTGATATTGTCCTTCATTGCTATCCGGCAGCCTGCTGGAATATTAATTTTACCCGTATACCTCAACTGGAAATGGTTGAATTAACGTCTTCTTGTGTCTTACAAGTATCGGTGTTGTTATTCAGTATTTACACAACCACTATGAGATAAAAGCAAAATATTCACAAAAAAAAACACAATTTTGAAGGTAATAGTATGCCTTGCTTTCTTTATCGAACTGTTGTAGTGAACAGCACAATTGCGGCTGATTTCTTGCTCAGAAATCTTAGTAAAACAAGTCTGATGGTGCATCTTCACTCAGCAACGTGCTTGTTGAGGTATCGCTGTGCCTAGTTTAGGAACTGAGTATTTACCTAAGAGAGTGTGCCCATTAAAACAGAACTACCTTGAAACGCTCTGCACCAGTTTATGGTTTTCCACTGTCATGCTGCAAACTATATGTTGCGAATTCTATGATAGATTTTACGTAATCCAAGTGGGAGATATAGATATAGTCCTATAGAGACACGGCATCACTTCCCTTCTCTTGTATTTTAGACCTCTTGAAATTAATGCGAACATTGCATTTGCCTTCCTCACCACCGACACAATCTGCAAGTTAACCTTTAGGTCGTTCTGCACAAGGACTCCCAATACTGGATATCTCCCCGTTTAGAAAATAGTTTATTGATTTATTTCTATACTGACATACATGACCATGCATTTCCCACCTTGCATTTCATTTCTCACGTTCTTGCCCTTTCTCCTAATTTCTTTGTCCTTCTGAAACCTACCTGTTTCTTCAACCCAGCCTGCTGTTCTATCAAATGTCGTATCATCTGCAAACCTGAAAACAAAGACATCTACTTTATTACCTAAATTATAATATTTACCGGACAAAAAGAAGAGGTCCCGACACATTCCCCTGCGGAACACTACAAGTCACTGGCAGACAAACAGACAGGATCCTTATATTCCTCCTTTCTGCATCCTACTATCCGCCAAAGTTCTAATCATCTTAGTTACTTTCCTGTAATACATTCGGCTTTAACTTGATAAGCTGTCTGATGTTTGGCACCTAGTCAAAGACCTTCTGAAAGTCAAAATATATAATATCCACAGCATCTCCTTTATCTATCATACTTGTAATCTCCTCAAATAATTCGACAAAGGTTCCTCAGACAAGATTTTCCCCTAAGGAAATGTAACCCGCTGGGTCGCCTTAGGATCGCTCAGCTCGTTCTCGTCTAGGGAGAGCAGCCTTCGGCCCCGCCAAACTGGGTAATCAGCTGGTGTGGATGCTGTGTGATGTCCACGCCTCGCCCAAAAACAGACAGTAAACCATATGCGATTAAATGAGTAAAATTTATAAAGGTTACTATAATTAAGTGATTAATAACGATACAGTACATATGAAGAAAAAAATAAAGAAAAGGCGCCAAACTAATCAAAGTCCAAACCACTTCGTGCACAACCGTTGGAGCTCAATTACTGAAGTCTTCTGGCCACCATTCGATCCCCTCTGAACTCCTCAACTCGCTGCTTAGGACCATCCGAAGTGGTCAACCAAGCACATCTAACTTCATCTCCTCTCCTCGGAGTACCTCCTGGCCTTGGAGCCCCGCTTGGAGTCCGTTCCTCGCCCAGCTTACAGCATCGCGTCCTCTCTCTCTCAACCCCTCGCGCCGATCTCCCCAAAAGCCCGCCAACAATAGCTCACAGACTCAGAAGAAGGAACAACATTAATCCCAATTGGTTTACAAAGGAATACAGTTCTCGTTATCAGTAAATTTTAACCCAAACAAGCTTCCAGCACTCCCTCGCAACAAAGAAGCATTCCTGCTTTTTACAAAACAAAGAAAACATTTTGATTACATACACAGTACAAAGAAAAAAGAAGAAACCCCCTTTACAGAAACCATACCAATGTTGCCCTATTTTGTCCTGTGTCTTCAAGTACTGCATGACCTCATCCTTAACAACTTGAACATCTTCCCAACCACTGAGGACCCGCTAACTGCTTTATAATTTCCTTCTGCTCTCTTCCTCCTTTCTTCAAGAATGGGGTGTTAATTGCAACTTTCCACTCCACTGGCACTATGACAGAGTCTAAATACTTTTGAAATATCTTTTCTAATCCCTCCACAATCTCTTTCAGAGCCCTCAATTGCAGTTCGTCTGTTCCGCGTGACGAATGTACCTTTAGGTCTTGCAGCTTTTCTAGCACCTCTGCCTTGTAATATTAACTACACTCACTTCTCTTCCTTCACACAGTACAATACCTGGCTCACGTCTCGTGTCTTCTACAGTGAAGAGTCATGCAAAATATTTATTTCACCTGCCATTACCTTGTTCCCGTTATTATTACTCTATTTCTCCAGCCACATTTTCTTCCACTCGCATTTCTCCTTTATTTTTTATTTACATACTTGAAAAGGCTTTTACTATCCACGTTGATACTTCTTTGCTAGTTTGCTTTCATACTTCAGTTTCCTGTTTAATGATTCTTTTAGTTGTTCTTTGTAGGTTTTTTTTTCAAAGCTTCCCAATCCCAATCGACTGTCTTGCCGCTAATGTTTGATTTCTTGTGTGCCCCTTCTTTTGCTTGTACATTAGCTTTGGCTAACTTGCCTGCCACGGTTGAAAACTTTTACCATTTCAGTATTTTTCCGTTTTTGGAATTCAATTGTCCTGCCAGTTCCTTATTTTCACAGAAGCTTCTCTAATGTCATTTCTGCCAGCAGCTCCTTCCAACTTCTCTACCATTCCACTGTAATCAAAGTTGGCAGTCACCGTATTATAAATCAGAGGAGCTCGCAGACGGTCCTTTCAACCCACCTTGACCCTGCCGACCGTCCTGCCTGCCTCTGTTAATCAGATACGCTGCGTTAGGACCGTATGCATTATCCAAGTATCTACCCGAAAGTCTTTATTTTTTTTAAATTGCGTGTGTACAATGTAACTGCAACTTTGCTAAAGAAGGAAAGTTCCAGCAGCTATGAACATTGAGTGTCATTGAAATGGGTTTTTCTCCGATGATATTTAGTTGCATTGTTAGTCACTTTCGTTACTATTAAAGGAATACAGGAGCATTTATCTGTTGATATGTTGTCACTCGTACTCTAGTTCGGCTATAACTGTAATATATCATTCATTTCGGTCGTCCAGTTATCGGAAAGCTTTGGATATGGTGCAGAAAAGGATTACTAGGATAATGCCCAGGTTAGAGGGTATGTGCTATAAGAATAGGTTGTAAAACCTTGGCTCGTTTGCCGTAGAGGAGCGGATTTTGAGGAGAGGCCTGAGAGAAGTTTGTAAAATTATGAGAGTTATATGTAGAATAGACAACCAGGATAAATGTCCAAGAATTCAAATGTCTAATCTTCGAGGACATAGGTGAGAGGAGCTAAAATGAAAGAAGATGACTGGATAGTTTTAAGTCGAGATTGGTGGGTCTCTGAAACGCACTGATCGGGGTGAAGGAGGCAAAGCAAATAAAAAGCTTCAAAATTTATTGGCATATCAATGTGTAAATAATGACAGTGGTGGGGATAAGGACATTGTATAAGCATAAAGAATTAATTTAATTTCTGCATGTCAGCACCAGTATAATTAAGACAAAAAATTTGTTCCTGGAAATCTACGGAACACGCAACAAATGCTGAAGGAACTCAGCGGGCCAGTCAGCATCAATGCGAAAGAGCAAGCAGTCGACATTTCAGGCAGCGACCCTTCAATGGAACCAGTCTGGACTGCTGAGTTCCTCCAGCATTTGGTGTGTGTTACCAGTATCAATAGTTCGGAAAAACATCATTGACCGATGGTCTTCTTCCTCTTATGAACAGTTCAATGGTCTGTTCAATAGTCTATCTGCAATTTCATTACAGTTAAATCACGCAGATTTAATTCCAGAAATAGCGACATAATTTGCGGAAGATTCCTATATATATATTTATGTTATGAGTAATTATGTGTCCACACCACCCACACTTTAAGTCGCTATACGTTGGACCCATATGAATTCGTCAATTCAACCGGAATTTAAAACCTTTGAAGGAAGCCTCCGATCATTCTCTGACAAAGCGACCACAGAATTCGCATTCGCTGAGCGAAATATCTCCTCGTGTGGAAGAATTAAGACAGTCTGTAGAAAAGCTTGAGCAGCACAAATTGAATTCTGGAGGAACTCACGGTGTGAAGAGTCTCTATAAAGGAGAATAAAAGGGTCGATATTTAGGGCGGAAATCATTCCCCATGACTGCATGCATCCTCTCCAGTCCTGATGAAAGGACTCAGCCCAAAGAGTGATTAACCATTTCCCTCTGTAGATATTTTCCGACCTATTAAGCTCCTCCAGTCTTATTTGTGTGTTGCTTTGTTTCAGTTATCCGAGCACTTAATAGCCCCTAATTGGCAGGTGTTGCCCATTCCTTCACGTATGAATAAACTACTGGTCCCAATGGAACCATGTCTACTTTCAGGAGAGAGGGAAAAGGCGAATTTTCTGGCTTATGGTTTGTCTCGTGCACTCTCGTGTGGCATGTATCGACTCCTGTTTTTTTTTTGTGAAATGGGGTGGGGTTGGTATCTTGAGTTGGTGAATCAACGAAGAAACAGCGCGCCTCCCGAGTCGAGGTCAGTACCTCAAACATCCTTTTATCGACAAGAAAAAAATATATATATTTTAGGTCATTGACATGACATCTGATTAAATTCGTAATCTACGCGTTTTTATCATTTCATCTCCCATTTATCCCACAGTTTTGATTTTGAAATCTTCCGACTGGTGCAGACAATGATTTTTACCATTGAAGAAATAAACCAGAATGAGAATCTTCTCCCGGGATTCACACTCGGATATCAGATACACGATGACTGCTCGTCCTCCGCGATCTCCTCGAAGGCAGCGCTCGCATTGATCAATGGAGAAGAAGAATCAATAGAATTCCCTCAATGTAAAGGTTCCTCCAACATCGCTGCCATTGTTGGTTGCGATATATCTACAAATTCCATCGTAACCGCCAGGACAATGGGATCCTTCGGGATTCCAATGGTAACGTGTCGAATATTTTCCTTCATTTTCAGTCTGGCGACACCGTATCCTTATTGGCAGGGACACAAACCTATGATCCTCACACACTTTAATTTAGGATAGAAACCACATAAAATCGTTACAGGATGTAGTAAGATTTTACAGCGGTTGATATCCATCCTATTTTATATTCTATAGACCTGATATCCAGCAGAGGCTTCTTAAGGTGTTATAGACCAGGGAAGTAGTACAGGTAAGCTCACATTAAGTATTAAGTGCTCCCATTAGAGTGTGTCTTAAACAGACTCTAATTGCCAGGTGTGTCTCCTTTCCTTCACGTATTAATTAACTACTAGGCCCGACGGAACCATTTTTACTTCCAGGAGAGAGGGCAAAGGTAAATTTTCTGGATCTTTAAATCGGTCGCCTCCAGTAGATACCACTCGTTAGCAGTGGCCTACAGCTCATCTAAATAAAATGACAAATCTTGACCTCAGAGTTCCCTTTTCTTGCGGGTATACCCACTCCATGCGGAAAGATTCAGGAAGAATCCCCGAGGAAAATTCCGGAGTTGAGCTTCGTAAGACAATTCTACGTTGAGTTCAACACTGGCGAGCAACTCCTCTAAAAATGCTACTGTCAAACACTGTCAGTCTTCGCTGATTCTTTAGATTCATCAACTGCGTAGCGGGAGGGGGCTGATCAATGTGTAACATTCAATTCTCCGCATCGACGTAGAGAGATGGGACGCAATTTCCATGGTCAACCTGGACGAACAAAGGGCCTCTTGTTTCTACCAGAACAAGTTATGAGCCATCCCAGTAAATTAACTGTAAAAAAAAATAACGCTCGTTAAACCTCACGTATAGAATATATAACAAAATCTCACGATCAGAGCCTTCGGCCCAGTTGTGTTCCGCCAAAATAATTAATAAAGCTCATAACTAAACTGGTCCCATTTGCATATGCACTGCCCTCAGTACTTGGTTCTGTACACATTCGTGGGACTAAGGATATATTATACAGGTCGGTCCGATGTACTTACACAATAAACATGCCGTCGTAATATTGGCCCGTCCACTCTCTGGGTAAACGTTTTGCTTGGCAAATTTATATAAAGCAAAAAGCGATCACTTTAAATACATGTCCTCTGTTTCAGGAACTTTAAACATGGAAGAAAGACACCGGTAGTCCAGTCAGTCAATGTCTCTCATAATCCTCTGTCAGATCTCTCCTCGGATTCAGCCGCTCTGATGAAAAGAGCATAATGATATCACAACTCTCCTTCCAGGAAATACTATATTATCCATGCAAAAATCTAGTAAATCTCCTTTGAACCTCATTCAAAGCTTGCACATCATTCCTATAATGCAACGACCAGTAACGAATGTAATTATCATGATTTGTCTTATCAGAGTTTCATACCAGAAAAAAAGAAGTCTATAATTTATGGTTCAATGTAAACAACTTCAGCAATTCCGGTTTTATATTTTTCACATTCTCCATGTTGTATGGACAATGCCGAGGATTTTACAAAATCACCGTGAACCTCAAAAAGCACAGCAATCACTTTCATTTAAAACACAAGCCAGGTATTTATCAATTTATCTCCCTCTCTACAGGTTAGTTACTACTCCACCTGCTCCTGTCTCAGCGATAAGAGAGAATACCCCACTTTTTTTAGAACTATTCCCGGTGACCAATACCAGTCTAAACTCCTTGCTGAACTGGTGAGAACCTTTGGCTGGACTTGGATTGGAACAATTAGAAGTAATACTGATTATGGCAATTTCGGAATTCAAGGATTTATGGAGCATGTGGAAAATTTTGGAGTCTGCATTGCCTACGCTGAGTCATTTTATAGGACCGACCCGGCAGATAAAATCAGTAGAGTTGTCCAGGTGATAAAACAAGCGTCTACTAAAGTGGTAGTGGCCTTTCTTCACCCTGGTGAAATGCGAATTTTATTGAATGAGATTTGGCGGCAAAATGTAACCGGAATACAATGGATTGGAAGTGAATCCTGGGTGACAAGACACTTTCTCCCACCTGAACAAAGAGCAATTTATCTCACCGGGACAATTGGTCTAGCCACGCAAAGGACAGAGATAGATGGCCTCAGAGATTATCTTCGAAACATCCATCCTTCCAAATTTCCTGACAATATTTTGGTAATGGAGTTTTGGGAAAATTTATTCACCTGCTCCTTTAGCAGCGACAGCAGGACAATTCCGGATAACTCTCGGCAATGCACTGGAAAGGAACAGATGGAGGGGATAGAAAATAGCTATCTTCCTGCGATAATGGATGGCAGTTCATACCACGTGTATAAAGCGGTCTACTCCATTGCTCACGCACTACACGGCATGTTCACCTGTGTCGAAGGAGACGGACCCTTTGTGAATAACTCATGCGCTCATATTGCAAATTTCGAACCTTGGCAGGTAGGCCTATACGTCATTATCAAATAAACTACCAAATAGATATCACCGACAGATATGATTGTAGTGTGTGGCTTATATCTTTCAATTTTCAAATGCGTGTAATCAACCACTGACGGCTATATGCTAACAAAGAGTTCTATTTATGGCGATCAAAGAGTATTTCTAAGAAAATAGTTTAGACCATAAGAACATAAGACATAGAAGCCGATTTAATCCATTCGGCTCTTCGAGACTGCCCCGTCATTTTTAAATGGGTGATCGATTTTCCTCTCAATACATTCTCTTACTTGTTATCATAGGCTTTCACACCTGACTCACCAAGAAGCTATCATGCTCGACCTGATCATCACCAGATTACCTGCCTCCACGGCCTCCTATAGCAACGAACTCCACAGATTCACGTCCTATTGGCAAAGAAATTACTTCTCAAATCTATAAAAAATAGGCGTCGCTCTATATTGAGGCTGCCGCCCTCTGTTCTGGAATCGCCCACCAAATAAAGCACTTCTTCACATCCACTCCATTACATTCAATGGGATTCAGTAATGTTTCCCACTCATTCTACGTAATTCCAAAGAGTAGAAGCCTAGAACCTTCAACCGCTTTAAATATGGTAAGCATTTCATTGCCGAAATCTTCTCTTTGATCTCTTCTGGAAGCTCTCCAACAAGAGCACATCCTTTCTTAAATTCATCACAGTACTCCAGGTGTCATTTAACCAGTGCCTTATGCAGCTTCAGCATTACATCATTGCTTTCATATCCTAGTGTTCTTGAAAGGAACGCTAAGGTTTAGTTCATCTACCTCACCACAGTTTGCAAACTTCAAATTAAACTTTCTGAAGTCCTGCAAAAAATCTACAGTTTATTTCTTCTACTAAAGTGCATGATCACACACTTAGCGACACCGTAGTGCGTCTGCCACCTATTTGTCCATTTTCCTAATCTGTCTCAATCCTTCTGCAGCCACTAATCTTCCCCAATACTACATACCCCTGCAGCTGTCTTCGTATGATCAGCAAACCTGGCTACAATGCCATCAATTTCATAGTCCAAATCATTAATAGACAACGTTATACCCGAGCGCTGTGGAACATCACTAGTCACCGGCAGACAGTCCAGAAAGGTTCACTTTATTCCTACTCTTTACCTCTTGCCAATCAGTCTATTCCTGGAAAACCACGGGCTCTTAGTTTGGTCTTCTGAAAATCGAAGTGCACGGCATCCATTGATTTTCCTTTAACTATTATACTTGTTATTTCTTCAAACAATTTCAACTGGTTTGTCAGGCACGATTTTCCCTGAAGGAGACCATGATTACTTTGGCTTAGTTTCTCATGTGAGTCCAAATACCCGGAAACAACATCCTATAGAATCAACTACAAAATTGTTCCTACCACTGGGGTCCGTGTAACTGACCTATAATTTGTTTTCTTGCTTCTGGCCTCCCTCCTTTCTGAAAGAGAACTGTGACATTTACAATTTCCAGTCCTCCCGAACCTTGCAGAATCTGCTGATTCTAGAAAAATCGTTATGAAAGCCTGCACAATCTCTGATTTACTATTAACCCTGAGGTGCTGTCCATCAGCTCCAGGCGACTAATCTATCTTCAGACGTTTTTGTTTCCCAAGTACTATCTCCGTAGTTATCGCAGCAGCATGTACTTTTGCCCCTTAACACTCCTGATCTTCTGACGTACTGCTAGTGTCTTCTGTGAAACTGATGAAGAATACTTATTCCGTTCGTCCGCTTCTCCTTGCCCGTGTCACTATTTCGTCTGAGTTGTTTCTCACCCCTCCCTTACTCCCACATCTTGCACTCTTTATATATCTGCAAGAATATTTTGGTATCAATTATTGATATTTTTGGCTGCATGCCTTTACATTTCATCTTTCCCACTAATGTTTTTGTAGTTGCTTCTATTGAATTTTTTATAATTTTCCAGTCCAGTTCTCTAAATTTATTTTAAGTTGTGCTCAACTTATATGCCCTCCGTTTCTGCATTTATGTTGGCTTTGATTTCCCTTGTCTGCTACGGTTCCATCATGAGCCAGGCTTTTATAATATTTCGCTTTATTTGGCATTTATCTACCCTACGTCTTCCGATTTTTTTTCCAGAAGCTCGAGCCAGTGCAGGTCTGCTTTCATCCCTGTTAGGGGCCCCTTCCAGTCAACCTTATCCAGCTTCTATCTTGTGCTTGTGTAGTTCCCTTTACACTGTAGTATATCTGACATTATTGCCCGGTGAAACCTCTGATTGATTTTGGTTGCTATGAAACTTACAGAATCATGGAAAGAAACATAGAAAAAAACCTACAACACAATATAGTTCCTTCGGCTCAAAAACCTGTGCCGAACATGTCTGTACCTTAGAAATTACCCAGTGTTACCCATAACCCTCTCCCGGTTTTATGTCACCTGCTCCTATAGATTTGATTTCCTTGCTTACCAGTAGAGACAATCCACTTCTTCTGCCTACCTGTCTGTCACTTCAACAGCTTATGTATCCTTGGGTATTAAGCTGCCAATTATAAACGTATTTCAGCGATGACTCTGTGATATGCACAACATTATAGTTGCCAATTTCTAACTGGCTACCAGATGATCTACGGTGTTTCGAATACAGAGTGCAATCAAATATAACAAGTTCAATCCTGTTTTAGTCAAAGGTTTCAAATTTGCCCCCCTTCCACATTGCAATGCCGCGCACTGACTGCAATCGTCCCTATCATCAGCATATTCCTGCTGATAGCGTCACAAATACACTACCTCGTTTGTGAACCAACATTATATCCTTAGCACCATCACTCCGGTTCCCATCCCCCTGCAAGTTTCCCTTAATCCACCAGAAGATATCCCAATGATTTGTAACTGAAACCCTGTTAGCTCAGTTTATAAGTTTCTCAGCCACGCATTCATCTACCAAAGCTTTCGCTATTCTTGTCCTCAATGGCGTATTGAACAGGTAGTGATTATTACTCTGAAGGTCCCATTTTCTAGCATTCTACCTCTTTCTCCCTTTCGGGCCTTCTCTTTTTTTTCCTTTTCTTAGGAGTTTCAAAGCTACATTTAATGTCACAGAAATGTATACAATATATATCCTGAAAGTCATTTTCTTCACAAATATTAAGTCAAGTCACGTTTATTGTCATTTCGACCATAACGGCTGGTACAGTACACCGTAAAAAGGAGACAACGTTTATCAGGACCATGGTGCTACATGAAACAGTAATAAAACTACACTGAAATACGTAAAAACAACACAGAAAAAATACACTAGACTGTAGACCTACCCAGGAGTGCATGAAGTGCACAAAACAGTGCAGGCATTACAATAAATAAAAAAGACTGCAGGCACAGTAGAGGGCAGTAAGTTAGTGTCAGTCCAGTCTTTGGGCATTGAGCACTCTGATGGCTTCGGGGAAGAAACTTTGACATTGTCTGGTCGTGACAGCCCGAATGCTTCGGTGCCTTTTCCCATAGGACAAGAGGAAGAAGAGATTGTATGAGGGGTGCGTGGGGTTTGCTTTACAGATGCAGCGTGTAGTGTAAATATGTATAATGGCGGGAGGAGAGACCCCAACCATCTTCTCAGCTGACCCCAGTGTCCGCTGCAGAGTCTTGCGATCCGAGATGACCCAATTTCCAAACCAGGCAGAAATGCAGCTGCTCAGGATGCTCTCAATACAACCCCTGTAGAATGTGATGAGGCTGGGGGGGGGGGGGGGGCGCTGGGAGATGGACACTAAGCCGTATGTTTGTGGTCGTCTGCTGTTCTAGCCCATCCAGTTAAAGCTCAATATGTCATATGCTTAGAGGTACTCTTCTGAACACCGCTGTTGTAACGGATGATTATTTGAGTTCCTGTCGCTTGAAGTAGTCTCACCATTCTCCTCTGACCCCTGCGTCCGCTGCAGAGTCTTGCGACCCGAGCTGACCCAATTTCCGAACCAGGCAGAAATGCAGCTGCTCAGGATGCTCTCAATACAACCCCTGCAGAATGTGCTGAGGGACAGAGGGGTGCACCAAAGAATAAATGACAGTTAAATGATAGAACCCCAAAGTCCCTCCAGCACCCCACCAACGCATGAGCAGCAGCAAAGCAAAGACACCCACTTCCTCATCATTAAAAAAAATTGGTGCTCCCCACCGAGCACTGAGTCAAACGTGCAGCAAAGCATCAATAAAGACACAGACTTGCAGTATCCCAAGGTCTACTCGTTCCCCTGGTATTCGACATACCACAGGTTCCCTCTCCCCCTAATAAGTTAAAAAAAAATGTCCCCATCACAGCTAGAGGGTAGACATAACAAACAGCTCCCTAATTTACGATGTTAAAAGTCTGTTGAGACTCATCTTTGAAGTCTGTACCGTAAAAACTCGGGTCTCTGGGCACACAGACAGCAGCCAATTTGCTGTATTCGAACTTTCGTCTTCGACGGCATACCAGTTCCTGCAGCGACACCGACCTCGAGTCCGCCCTTCTCCAGAGCCACGAAATCCCGGAACCCTGAAGGGGCACTCGTCGAGTAGGCCGCGTGCTTGGCATGTCGAATAGCAGCCAGGCGTGAGACACCGAGAACAGGTCCCATTCCCGCAAAGAACCGAAGTCAGCTTGTAACCCCAGGTCAGGGTCTTCAAAAGAACCCTGAGAAGAAAAAAAAATTAAGATATTAAAGACAGAAGGAGAGCTGTTTCCCAAGAGGGAAGCAAAGGCGCCATCGTTCTCCTAAGCCCCTCCCAATTCTTATGTCATTATTACCAATATATACCAAGATGTCACCCTCAGCTTTAGATCATCATGTACACTTTCGGAGGTATACCGGATTCTGACACGTATGTGACAAAGGGCCATCAAGGCTTTTCTACCGCGTCCACAGCCTCTCCTAACTACTCCACTAATATATGAATCATATATCACCAGAGCAACCCTCTTCTTCCACCTGCCTTTCTACGACAAAGTGCCAGTTTCATTTCCAGACAACTGGTCTCAGTGGCTCTCCCGAACAGTATCCAAAACTGTACACTTGGTATTTGGATAAACAGTCACACGGGTACTGTTCTGGCTTCCTATTCCCTTTTCCTTGCCTGACAGTCAACCATTGACCTGACTCCTTCATCCTTGGGGTTCAGCCTCCCAGTGGCTGCTATCTATCATTTACTTAGTTTATCGTATGAGTCAACGGTCATCAAGTTTGACCAGAAGTCCATAAGACATTCAGTCGATCGTTTCGGCTCCGCCATTTCATCATAGCTGATCCCCGATTCTATTCAATACAATGCCCTTTTCGAGACGAAGCTGGCTGTTGGGAGTCAGCATAACTTCATGGCCTTTAACTCACGTCCACAGCCTCTTCTATCTACTACTCAGATATCACCGCTGCAGTCCTCCTTTGCTGCCATTCCTTGTAAGCCACATCGCCAGACCGGGTACCAGAGACTCGGTCGCGTGGTTCCCTTAAACAATATCAAAAATGGTATACATTATTGAAAGTAACAGCCACAGGAGCGCTCTGTACCGACTGCCTAGTTCCCTCCCCGTTGCTCTCAGTCACCAAGTCAGATACCTCCTGCACCTCACTGTGGCTGATGTTTATTTTCTCTTTCTCCTTCTTGAGCCGAAAGTCATCGCGATGCAGCTCTAGTTCTTTAATATGTTCTCTGCAGAGCTGTTGCTCGGTGAATATGGTACAGAATATGGTCCTGGAGTTTAGAGGTCTTTTGAAATTCTCATACGCCTTGCACAGAAGAAACGCAGCTACTGGAGCCATTTCCCCTTCCCAAGAGATGATAAATGAGCAAGAAGGATCTTACCAGACACTTGTGCCTCTCATGGCGGATATAGGAGAAGCCTTGCCAATGAATCCCGTACCCCACCTTGCCCTGTTATGGCTACGAAGCAATGATCTGTAAAACTCCTACCTTCACCTGGGTGAAAATACCTTTACTTTTTGTATTGAGGCCCAATTTCCAATGCACATCGCACGCGAAGCTGTAAGTGTGGAATGGAGTAGCTAATGTATAGAGCTGCAAACTGCACAAATATCTGTAATTCACGCATCGATCATTAGCAGAGGACATTAGCTGAAGTATGAAGGTTGGCCAGGGCACTGGTACAAATTGTCTGGTTTCTGGAGATTGGATCAGTATGGAATTTACTTCTCTGTGTTAACTGGTGGTAAAGAAGCATATTCGAACAGACTAGTTCGAAAAGGGCTGAACTCGGTTTAGCAGTGGCGTGTGATCGCAGAGGACAAATTGCAATAAATACCTTAGATCGATAACCCACACCTTCTTATTCAGTGGCTATCCCTGGGGATCCACGGCAAGTGTATTATTCCTCGCACACCCTCTACCTTCCAAAAATATCTACGTTATACTTCTGACCCGCCTCCAAAATCAATGCTGAAAGTCACACTGCTGCAGGGTAGAAATGGTCAGGTACCATTTCTGGAGGTAAGTTGGCAGTCGATACAATTCCGGCCACAAGTGAAGCCTGGTCCGCTGAGTTTCACTAGCAGTATTTTTTTACAGCAGACATTTTATGCCAGATTCGATCTTCGGCAGTCTCAAATATGCGGCTCTTTTTTACTTACAATGCAGCACGTTTCAATAATTTACGTTTACGGCACACTTGAATGCCAGTATTGATGTGGACCAAATCCATTCACCTCTGTTGCTTCCTTCCTCCCTAGTTGCTGCACTACCTCCGCACCGTGAATTTCACAACGAAGGAGGGAGAAACCCTATATTTTGATGAAAACGGTGACCCGGTGCCAAGATACGAATTAGTGAACTTACAAACGAATCTCAGGGGCAGCGTCGACATTGTAAATGTCGGATATTATGACGGCTCGGCTCCGGCAGGGCAGGAACTAACATTGAATGTCGAGAAAATCAGGTGGAGCACGGACGGAAATGTGGTAGGACTTCTTTTTCCCATGCCTTTATGCTGGCGAAATGAAAAAAAGAGTTGCATGCCCGTGATATGGATGATATTGTAGAAATACATACTGTCGATTATGCTCTAGCTTAATGCAATGTAAGGTGCAGTTTCGACAGTTTAGCCTGTTTTGCTACGAGCTTACAAGAATGAGGATTGATCTTATTCAAAGGTTACAGGTCGAAAGGGTAGATGTTCAGATGGGTCGGGCGGCTGGAGAGTATGTAATAATGGGAAACAATCACGAGGTACGGCTTTTATCGTTTCATTCTGAGATACGTAGTTACTTGCTTCCTAGTTGTTCGTGCATCTCCGGCCAAATCATGAGTTATGACTAAGATGGAAACAAATAGATATTCGAATGGAGCTGAGGAAGAAGCTGAACTTCCACGAAATGGGAGTTGATGCTAGCCATAAACATAGTGGTACATCGAAGAAACGAATGTGCTATATTTATATCACTGTGTCTTTGAGAGAAAATAAGTTTGCTTTCTCTTCCCTCAACAACATTTACTTATCATAAAATAGTGTTGCTTTTCTCCAGTTCGTTTTTTTAGAGTCAGAAGAGTATAGTCTCACAGAAAATGTCAGCACAGAAAGAGGCCCTTTGGCCCATCTGGTCGATACGGCACTGTTATACGCCCCCATCCCATGGACCTGCATACTGACAACAGACCTACAAACGTGTCCCTTGCATGCACTTATCGAAACTTCTTTTAAAAAGGACTTCTGCCCCCTTAACAATAAGTACTCCTGTTTGAGCACTGTTGAGGAGATGGTGGGGAAGGGCACACCTGGGGAAACTAACAGTGTCCTCAACCCTGGCACAGAGGCTGGGTCTGTGGCTCAGATGGGTAGGGTAAGGAAGAAGGCAACAGTAACAGGGGACTCTATAGTTATGGTTCAGACAGACGAGCCTGTGGACGCAGGAAAGAAATGCAGTTTGCCTCCTAGGTTCCAAGGTCCGGGATGTTTCAGATTACGTCCACGATATCCTCAAGAGGGAAGGTGAATAGCCAGAAGTCGTGGTAGAAATTGGTAGGAAAAGCGAGGACGTCCTGAAAACAGACTATCGGGAGTTTGGAAGTAAGTTAAGAAGCAGGACCTCAAAGCGAGCAATCTCAGTATTACTGCCTGTGCCACGCGACGGTGAGTGGAGGAATAGAGTGAGTTGGAGGATAAATGCGTGGCTGAGGGTTTGGAGCAGGTGCAGGATTCAGATTTCAAGATCATTGGGACCCTTTTTGGGACAGGCGTAACCTGTACAAAAGGACGGATTGCACTGAATCTGAGGGGGACCAATATCCTGGCAGAGAGGTTTGCTAAGACTATTTGGCAGAATTTAAACCAGGATTGCTGGAAGTGGGAACCGAACTGAAGAGACAGAAGAAGGGGCGGTTGTCTCACAAATAGAATAAGCTTGAAGAGAGTGCGAGAGGGAAGGTAAACGCTCAGACCGATGGTTCGTGATCTCTCTATTTTAACGCAAGAAGCATCATGAACAAAGCGGGTGAGTTTAGAGTGTGGATAAGTATTTGGAACTATGATGTTGTAGCCATTACAGAGACGTGGAAGGCTCCGATGCAGAAATGGTTACTTAGAAAGGACAGACAGGGAGGCAAGAGACGAGAGGGCATGGCACTGCTGATGAGACAGTGAAACAGTTGCAGAAAAGGAGGAAGTCGTGTAGGTATTGTCCACTCTGTCTCTATGGGTGGCTGGTAGAAACTGGTAGAGGTCAATAATTCTACTGGCTATCTTTTTTAGACCATCCAATAGTAACAGGGACGTCGAGGAGCAGATGAGGACAGAGATTCGGGAAGGATGTAATAATAACAGGGTTGTCATGGTGGGGACTGCATTTTCACAAATATTGATTGGCATTTCCCTGGGGCAAAGGGTTTGGATGAAGTGGAATTTGTTAGGTGTGTTCAAGAAGGTTTCCTGACACAATATGTAGATAGGCCTGCAGGAGGAAAAGGTATTGGGAAATGAATCTGGTCAGGCGTCACTTCTCTCTCTGGGAGAGCATATTCAAGATAGAGATCACAAATCTGTCTCGTTTACGATAGCATTTGAACAGACAAGTTAGGAAAACGTTTTATTGGCGTAAGGAAAATATGAAGCTCTCAGGTAGGAACTTGATAGCTGCTCGAAGTATAAATTGGGAACAGATGTTCTCAGGGAAATGTAAGGCAGATATGTGGCAAATATTCAGGGGAAAATTCCGTGGCGTTCTGCATAGGTATATTCCTATGAGACAAGAAACCTATGTAATGATAGAAATCTTAAAGATTATAAGGCCTGTAGGAACGTGCTTATGAATTAAATTAGGAGAGCCAACAGGGGCCATGAGAAGGCCTTGGCGAGCAGGAATAAAGAAAACCCAAAGCCATTCTACTGATATGTGAAGAACAAGAGGATAAGAAGTGAATTAATAGGACCAATCAAACGTGACAGTGGAAAATTGTGTATGGTACTGGAGGAGATAGCCGAGATACTTAATAAATAATCTGCGTCGGTGTACACTACGGAGAGGGACTTTCGCGATTGTTAGGATGACCTAGAGCGGATTGAAAAGCTTGAGCGTATCTAGTCATGAAGAAAGTAAATGTGCTGGAGCTTTTCGAAAGCATCAATTAGTAGAAATCTCCGGCACTAGACGAGGTATACCCCAGGCTACTATAGGAAGAGGGAGATGAGACTGCTGAGCCTCCGGCAATGATCTTTACATCACCAATGTGACGGGCTGGTTCCGGAGGATTGGAGGTTTGCTGGTGTTGCTCTTTTATTCAAGAGAGGGAGTAGAGATAGCCCAGGAAATTATAGACCAGTGCGTCTTTCTTCAGTGGTTGTTGAGTTGAAGGACAAGATCCTGAAAGGCAGGATTTATGAACGTTTGGAGAGGGATAATATGATTAGGAGAAGTCAGCATGGCTTTGTCAAAGGCACGTCCTGCCTTACAAGCCTGATATTTTTTCCAGAATGTGATGTGACGAGATCCTAAGGTTTATTCATTATGGTCTGTGCCTTTGAAACGAGAGAGAGTGGGTCTACACTGATTCAAAGAGAGAGAGCACCAATCAGCTCGTGAGTGGCCATGGTTACAGAAATGTGGAGCTATATAATAGACAGCTGGTCTTCAGCATGTTTTGGATATATACAAGCTCAGCTAGATTTTCAGAAAGACAGACAGACACACGGAAGAAATGCAGGAAAAATAGACACAGGGTGAACTTTGAGTGCCCACGAAAGGGTGGGTTTTTCTCGCAGTGTGGAAAAGGGGTGACCGGTGGAAGGCTATCAGTGTGCTTAACCTTGCCTGGGTTTATAGCTTTACCGCATGAAGATGTCACTCTTTTGTTTTGAGTCACCCTTGGTGACTCTAACGGGATTTCGGAGGACAGCGCGGGAAGAATCGACGACGTCGGATTACTTGGAAAACAAATTTCCTCTCTTTATCTCCTCAACTCAATATCACGAACTGAACTGACTTCATTCCGATACCTGAGTAAGACTGTATCATTTACCACCTAAGATTGAAGAATTTTGGGGATTTTATATTTACACACTTATATATGCATAAACTCTGCTAACCTGTTTGATTAGTCAGGTTTTATATTACTATATTACGTAGATACTAATAAATTGTGTTTTGTTTGAGGCAAAAATAAACTCTAGGTGTGTTCCATTTCTGCCGATTCTTTTAACCCGTTACGGGGTACGTAACAGTGACTAAACAGATTGATGAAAGTGGAGCAGTAGATGTAAATGGATTTCAGCAAGGCATTTATTAAGGTACCTCATGCAAGGCTTATTGACAAATTAAGGAGGCATCAGAACCATCAAGATCTTTTTTTGTGGCTCTAGAATTGGCTTCTCCACAGAAGGCAAAGTCTGGTTGTAGACGTGTCATATTCTGCATGTAAGTCGGTGACCAGTGGCAGATGTCAATACTTGGCAGATGTCATCCAATGTGAATAAATGTGAAGTTATCCACTTTGGAAGCAGGAACAAGTGGGCAGAGTATTGTCTGACCGGTGTAGAGTTAGGTAAGGGAGAAATGCAAAGAGACCTAGGAGTCCTAGTTCACCAGTCAATGAAGGTGAATGAGCAAGTGCAACAGGCAGTGAAGAGGGCAAATGGAATGTTGGCCTTTGTTACAAGGGGAATTGAATACAAGAGCAGGGATGTCCTTTTGCATTTGTACAGGGCCCTGGTGAGACCACACCTGGAATATTGTGTACAGTTTTGGTCTCCAGGTTTAAGGAAGGACATTCTGGCAGTTGAGGAAGTGCAGCGTAGATTCATTAGGTTGATTCCTGGGATGGCAGGGCTGTCTTACGCAGAGAGATTGGAGAGATTGGGCTTGTACGCGCTGGAATTCAGGAGATTGAGAGGGGATCTGATTGAAACGTTTAAGATAATTAAAGGATTTGATAGGATTGAGGCAGGAAATATGTTCCAGATGTTGGGAGAGTCCAGTACCAGAGGGCATGGATTGAGAATAAGAGGTCAGTTATTTAAAACAGAGTTGAGGAAGAGCTTCTTCTCCCAGAGAGTTGTGCAGGTGTGGAATGCACTACCTCGGAAGACGGTGGAGGCCAATTCTCTGGATGCTTTCAAGAAGGAGCTAGATAGATATCTGATGGATAGGGGAATCAAGGGATATGGGGACAAGGCAGGGACTCGGTATTGATAGTGAATGATCAGCCATGATCTCAGAATGGCGGTGCAGACTCGAGGGGCCGAATGGTCTACTTCTGCACCTATTGTCTATTGTCTATTGTCAGTGGTGCACCTCAGGAATCTGTTCGGCGGCCTCTTCCCTACATCACATTTTTTTTAATAAAAGTCCTGGATGGAAGTGGAGGAATTGATTAGTAAAGTTGCTAATGACACAAAGGTTGGGGGTGTTTTGCATAGTGTAGAGGGCTGTCATAGGTTACAGCGGGACATTGATTGGATGCAAATTAGGGCTGAGAAATGGCATATGGAGTTCAAGCCAGATAAATGTGAGGTGGTTCATTTTGTTAAGCCAAATATAATGGTAGAATATAGTATTAATGGTAAGACTCATGGCAGTGTAGAGTATCAGATGGATTTCGCGTCCAAGTTCATAGGACGCTCAAAGCTGTTGCGCAGTTTGAATCTGAAATGGAGTTTAAGGGCCGAGAAGTAATGTTACAGCCATATAATATCCTGGTCAGACCCCAGTTGGATCTAAGTTCGGTTCTGCTCACTTCGCTACAGGAAGGATGTGGAAACTATAGGAAGGTGGCAAACAAGATTGACAAAGATGCTGCTGAATTGGAGAGCTTGCCTTACGAGAATAGGTTCAGAGAACATTTGTTTTCTTCCTTGGAGCGACGGACGATGAGAGGTGACCTGAGAGAGGTGTTTAAGATGATGAGAGACATTGATCGTGTGGATAATCAGAAGCTTTTGTTTTCCTATGGCTCACAAGAGGGCACAATTTTAAGATGCTTGGAAGGGGATGCAAGCGAGATGTCAGGGATATGTTTTTTAAGCAGGGAGTGATGAGTGCATGAAATGGGCTACCGGCGATGATGGTTGAGGCGGATACGTTCGGGTCTTTTAGGATATTCCTGGATAAGTACCTGGAGATTTGGAAAATAAACGGCTATGCGTAACCCTTGTTAATTTCTGAAGTAAGTACATGTTCTTCTCTATATGGTGGAGCGAAGTGCCTGTATAGAGCTTTAGCTTTTTTTCTAAGTTTCTGTGTTTCTAAATGTTGCAGTCAAATCTGCATCCAAGACTGACACTGGCAGATGGATCTGCACTCTCACGAACTTCTGACAAATGAAGTTCCCACTCATGTTTCCTTTAACCATTTAACCTTTCACCCTTAACCTCTAGACTCTGTTTCTCGGGTCATCACTCAGTGAACAAAAATCATTCTTGCACTTCCCGTGTCTAAACCCCTTATAATATACCCCTAGTATATACTTCTCCAGCAAAACCTGCTTCATTCTTCTACGTTCCATGAAATAAATTCCTAACCTATTAACATTTTCCCAATAACTCCGTTCCTCAAGTCCTGAGGTCTCCATTGCGTGTAAATTGTCTCTGTTCTTTTTCAATCGATTTTACATTTCCCTATAGTTAGATTACCAATACTGCACACCATTCTCCAAATCAGAAGTCAGCATATTATATACGATTTCAACATAACTTCTCACTTTCTGTATTCAATACATTGATTAATAAGCACCAATGTGCCAAACGCTTTCTGAGCAAACCTGTCAACCAGTGACTTCACATTCAATGACTTATCGATCTGCAGTTTTCTGAAATATTCCTAAATTTCTTTGTTAACAGGAACTGTTTAGTGCCCTGCCTCTCCTGGATTACTTCACAGTGTGCAACACCTACACTTGTCTATATTAAGTTCCATATATCATTATTCAGCGCATTTTTTCACCTGTTACATAGCCCACTTTATGCTTTGACAGTCACCCTCGAGATTTACCACAGGCCAAGTCTTGCAATCATCGGTAACCTGCTGGTTAGTTTGCCACATTATCTTTCAGATGATTGAAGTAGATGACAAGCTACACAGGACAAAGCACCAATCCCTGCGGCCCACCACTATTCACAGATATCTTGTCAGACCTCCAATCATCTACTGCAAATCTATGGCTTCTTCTGTGAAGATAATTTAGTACCTCATCTAGAACACCAACCGACAGTAACTTCTCAACCATCCACAAAAACAGACGAGTGCCACGAAGCAATGAACGACAGTTGAATGTTAGAACCTCAAAGTCCTAAACCGCCCTCCAGCTCCCTCCCGCGCGTAAGCGGCCGTAAATAGCAATTCCACCTGTCTGCACGGCCAAAAAAAAAGCATCATCACGGCTACCAAGCACTAAAATGTGAGAAAGGCTACAGCAAAGACACAGACTTGCAGTACTCGAAAGACTACATTATTCAGGCAGCATTTGTCATACGCCTCTTGCTCTAAGGGAGAAAGAGATGTCTCCATTTCAGAACAAACAACTCGCTAGTTTACGGTGTTAAAAGTCTGTTGCGTTGCTTTTTCCTAGCTCTCTGCCCAACGAACTTGGGTGTCTGGACACACAGCCTTAGATTTCCCTTCTTCCACAACACATTAGCTTTCGGCATGTGCAACGGCCTCTGATACGCCCGTCTCCAGATCCACGAAGACTCGGTCCTCAGAAGGCGAGCGGAGCCTTTGCGTTCCGAACGACGGCCAGTTATGAAACCCCGGGAGCGCGCCCCATTCCCTCAAGGAGTTGTAGTCAGCGTGTAACTCTAGGTCAGGGTCTTCAAAGGAACCCTGAAAGACTAAAAATAGAGATATTAAGGATGGCAATAGAGCCATTTATGACGATGCCAGCGAAAGAGTCGCCGTTAGGCCATTATCCTCCTAAGCTCCGCTTTCTTTTCATTGTCATGCATTTTGATAGTAGATATAAAGATACAGACTATTTTATAAACGGGGAGAATATCCAAAAATCTGTGATCCAAAGTGACTCGGAACTCGTTCGGAAGAGAATCCTAAAAGCTAACTTTCAACTTGTGACGGCGGTGAGAAAGGCAAACAAACATGGGATTTATTTCAAGAGGCAGAGAATACAAGAGTAGGGTGTGATGTTCAGGCTCAATAAGGCATTGGTGAGGGTTCAGAGGAGATTCACAAGGATGATTCCTGAACTGAAATGATTTGTCATACGAGGAACGATCGATGGCTCTGGATTTGGACTCATTGAAAGTTAGAAGGATAGGGGTGGCGGATCTCATTGAATCATTGAATGTTTCAATGATTCAATTCTCATTGAATGTTTCAAGGCCAAATACAGAGTAGATATGGAAATAGACTCCCCATCGTTCGGGAGTCTAGGAGAAGAGGGCACAGTCTCAGGTTACGGGGGCGACCATTTAAAACAGAAATGTGAAGGAATTTCTTTAGTCAATGAGTGGTGAATTGTGGGTTTGTTAGCGCAGGCACCTGCGGAGGCCAGATCGTTCAGTGTCTTTCAGGCAGAGATTGATAGGTTCTTTATTGAACGCAGCATCAAAATTTATGGGTGAGGGCGGGGTTAGGTGAGAAGGGTAAGAAAGGATCAGCCATGATTGATGAGCGGAGTCAGACTTGACGAGCCAATGGCCTCATTCTGCTCCTCTGTCGATGGTCTTCTGGAAATTGTCTATGGATGTTTTGCATCTGTATTTAGTCGGAAGAGTTGATACAGAGTCTATAGAAGAACCGATAGTCTACTGTTTTATTTCAGGAAGACTGCGATTTTGAAATTCAGATTTTCTCTGCCTTAAATGAAGCGAAGTATCTTCAATTTCCAAGTCACAAAGTGGCGGTTTCACCATCTACTGTGTGGGGCTCTTCATTCTTTTCTTATAAGATTGCCCATAATTAATTTATTTCAGAGTTCATTGGTTTTTAGCTTCTTCTTCCTTCTCAAGCTCAATTCTAAGGCTTTCTGTCACCTGTTCAACATGCTCAGCTGCATTATTTACACATCCAATTAATACCGTCAAAACTTTTTCCGCTTCTGCAGATCCCACGAGCTGTTTGCTCAGAACCCTGTCGCCCTGGAACAAGGAAAGTCACCCGAAAAGGGCAGCCTATATGTTGTTTTAACTGTGTAGAGTGCGCCGACGGTGAGATCAGCAACGTCACTGGTAAGTGCCGAGATGTGCAGCAATTTCTTACATTTCCGCAGTTCCGAGCTCCCACATAGTTTGACATTAAATGCTCATTTTCCCAGATTCCACGGATTGTATCAAGTGTCTATTGGAGTACTGGTCCAATCAGGCAAAAACGCATTGTGTTCTCAAGAAGGTTGAGTTTCTGTCTTTTGGAGAAGTCCTGGGGTTTGTATTACTGACCCTTGCTCTTGTTGGAGTATGTTTTACAATGGCCACGGCTGCAATTTTCTACCGGTATCGACACACCCCTATGGTCAAAGCGAACAACTCCGAGCTCAGTTTCCTGTTGCTCTTCGCCCTCTTGCTTTGCTTCATTTGCTCGCTCGCCTTCATTGGAGAACCATCCGGTTGGTCTTGCATGTTGCGTCGCACAGCTTTCGGGGTTGTGTTCGTTCTCTGCATTTCCTGCATCTTAAGCAAAACTATCCTTGTAGTGGTTGCCTTTAAAACAACTCTACCAAATAGTAGAGTGATGAACCGTTTTGGACCGACGCAGCAACGCTTGGGAATATTCGTCCTTACCTTCTTGCAAGGTATAACTTGCGTTGTCTGGTTAAATGTGTCACCTCCCTACCCCCTGAAAAACATGAGATATTACAGAGACATCATTATTCTGGAATGTAACGTGGGCTCATTGATCGCCTTTTACTTAGTGTCGGCCTACATTGCTCTGTTGTCCATTGTGTGTTTAGTGCTTGCTTTCCTTGCCAGAAAGCTCCCGGACAGTTTTAATGATGCCAAGTTCATCACCTTCAGCATGCTGATCTTTTGCGCTGTTTGGATAACTTTTATTCCAGTTTATGTGAGCTCTCCAGGAAAGTACACCGTTGCTGTAGAGATGTTCGCTATCTGGGCATCAAACTTCGGTCTGCTCGTCTGCATTTTTGCACCGAAATGTTACATTATCTTACTGAAACCGGAGAGTAATACAAAGAAAAATATAATGACGAAAGAGAGTTCATTGTAGCTACCATTTTGTAGTCCCTTTGAATCATCACCTCAACTGAGTGAGTAATCCTCGTCCGTTAAACGTAGTATTCGGACGTGTTTTATGTGTCAACCGGTTAACTTTGTGAAGATTGAACTCAGGTGTTTAAAATGTCTTAACATCTGCTGAGAGTAGATGCGATTGGATTTTGAGAATGCTCAGCTGCGAGTATGACCAAGAAGTAATGTGATGTCTGATTTTTATTTACGGTTATTTAATGATTGAGTGTCATTAGTCGGAACTTCTCTACCAGAACTAATCTCAATTTTACACAAAAATCTCACTGGCAATCAGCCAGATTGGAAATTGGGTACGTTTAAACATTGCAACTTTTCAAATTAATTTTATTGTTCCAGTAACTTAGAACGCTCGTCATTGGATATTTGTTAATAGGGTGCTGCTCTTTGAACAATTGTAAAAAGATCACCTTTAGCAACTCCTGAAGAGTTTGATATGCTACAGTAGTGACATTAGCCTGATAACTGACAGGTTCTAAGATCCTGTCAGTTCTGGGACAGTGCACACTCCTTTAATAGCTTCTGAAATGATACAGATTCACATATGTTCCTGCGGAGGATAAATGTGATGGAAATATTTAGTAGCCAATGGAAAGAAAACACAGAAAACTACCAAACTGCTGGCTTGTCCTGAACAGTTGGGAAAAGAATTGGAAGGTATCAAAAAGTCTATGATATCAAAATAATAACATGGTAAAGTTGAGTCAACATGCATTTATGAAAAGAAATTATGTTTGACTAATGGTATATACTTGTATGACGATAAAATGGCAAGTAGCTTTGCAATTAGTTTGGAATACTGACATTTTGTGCTCTGTATAGTCATTTATATGTTGTTTTATGATCGAAAAATCGTGTTACAATCAATTGATATGATTCTGTTCGCTGTACTAAAAATATTAATTAAAACATGCTAGCTACATTTATTTGTCATGTAACATTCGCGCAGCTGCCTGTAAGGAGTTTTTCCTTTCGCCCCATGGCCGCATTGCTTTCCAAGAGGTGCTCCAGTTTCATCTCACAGGCCAAAGATCTAGTGGTTGCTAGAGTAATCGTTCATCATAAATTGTCCCGTGATTACACTCGGATTAAACCGGGGGATTGCTGATCGCGGGGGCTCGAAGGGCCGGAAGGCCCTATTCAACGCTCTATCTCAATAAATTATTTATAACAAGGTACCTGTCAGGTCACGAGTACTCGTTAGCTTTTGCATCTTGCTTTTGTTAGACCTTACATTAGGAGAAGACTTTCCACTGATAGAGAGAACTTCGTGCTGTCTTCTGCTGCTGTAGCCCATCCACATCTTCGTTCGACGAGATTTTGGCACCACTGACCCATTTCTGCTCACTACTGCTGAAGTGGGTATCTCCTTTTTGAGTTACTGTCGCTTCCCTGTCATCTTGAACTGGATTGGCCATTCTCCACTGGCATTCTCATATGTGAACTCCCTTAATAAAGTGGCCACTGGATGCCCTTCCATTAGTTGCTGCCACGAGTTAAAAATGTAGAAATAATGTTATGCTTTTGTTTTGCTTGTGAACTGTTAAGTTGATCGATTTATTAACTGTTCCTCTTCACCAATGGTCTGGAATTCCGCAATGTCTATTAGTTGCATTCGTGGCTGCCAGGGATTACCACTTGTTCTGTGGTTCTGAACATTGTTCCATGCCATTTCCCTCGTGTTAACAAACGCTTAAATCAACTTCCTCATACACAGTAATTGTTATAAAATAAAATATCACTGTTCAGTATTGTACAGAATGTTGATGGACAAGATTAAAATATGAGGTAATGTTGGCTTTGATTAAGAATTTGGAATTAATAGATCCGACTTAACTGGGCATGCTGTGCTACAACAAGAATAATTGATTACAAATAGTTGGGGCTCCATCTGCACCAATGGCTCATCTATGGAAATGGAATGCTTCCAAAGACGTTGGTATCATCCAGCATGAAAATGGATTATCTGGCTTATCGTGACCGAGACAGTTGTTCGCATCTAAACTAGTTCCATTTGTCATTTGTCTGTGCTTGGTGCACACACCACTAACCGATTTTTACTTTTACCTGCCAAGTACTTTCATAACACCAAGCTGAGGAACGTGAAAAATAAACATGCAGGCTCGGCAAAGGCATCCGAGGAGGCCTGTTGTCAAAACGCTGTCTCGGCTGCTTAAATCTACGTTAGCCAAGTGTGTCAATAGATCCGGTTATTCCCTGTCACTCCTTAAGCATTAGGTGCACTCCAATTTACAGAAAATCTTTTTTTTATAAATGCAGGACGGATTTATAACAACAGGACGGAACGCTGGGTTTTTTTTTTAGATTTATCGGTTGTCAGGCTTAACAAATCGAATTCTTCATTATTTTTTTCAAGATCTTGTTTTCCAAGAATATTGCCAGAGACCATATGACCATAAGATGTAGGATGGGAACTCGCTTGGTTTCAATATAATCTCCACGCATTCTTCTAAATTCCAGTGTGTATAGTTCCAAAGCTGTCAAACGCTACTCAAATGTTAGCCCTTTCATTTCTGGAATCATCTTTGTGAACCTGCACTTGACTCTCTCCAATGACAACAAATTCCTTTTGAAATGTGGGACCCAAGACCGTTAACAATGCTTCAAGTACTGCCTGACGAGTGGCTTATAAAAGCTAGGCATTATCTCTTTGCTTTTATATTGTATTCACTTTAACATAAATGTCAATATTACATTAGTATTCTTTACCACAGACTTAATCTGTAAAATAAACTTCTGGCTGTCTAACACGAGGATTCCGAAGTGAATCTGCATCTCTAATGTTTGACCCTTTACCCCATTTCGATAATAGCCCGCACTGTTGCTTTTACCAAAATTCATTATCAGACATCTCCCAACACTGTATATCTGCCAAATTTTGCCTATTTTTCCAATTTCATTTATTTCTGCTGCAATGGCATTCCTTCCTCATCCCTACCTACCCCTTCACCTAGCTACGTATCATAGAAACATTGAAACATAGAAAACCTACAGCACATTACAGGCCCCTCAGCCAACAAAGCTGTTTGGAACATGTCCTTAACTCAGAAATTATCTAGGGTTGCCCATCACCCTCTATTTTTCTGAGCTTCATGTACTAGTCCAGGTGTCTCTGAAAAGACCTATTTTATCCGCCTACACCAACGTCGCCGGCAGCACATTCCACGCATTCGCCACTCTCTGCGTAAATGACATACCCCTGCTATCTTCTCTGTACCAACTTCCAAGCACCTTAAAACTCGTGCTAGCAATTTCAGCCCCGGGTAAAAGCCTGTGACTATCAACACAATGAATGCCTCTCATCATCTTATACACCTCTATCAAGTCACCTCGCATCCTTCATCGTTCCATGGAAAAAGCCCGAGATCAGGAAGAGTTCACTCAACCTATTTTCATTAAGCATACTCCACAATCCAGACAACATCCTTGTAAATCTTCTCTGCAATCTTTCTATGGTTTCCATATCCTTGCTATCGTGAGGCGACCAGAACTGAGCACAGTATTCCGAAAGGAGTCTGACCAGGGTCATATATAGCTGAAACATTACTTTTCGGCCCCTAAACGCAATCCCAGAATTGATGAACGAGGGGTCACAGTTTAAGAATAAAGGGGAAGCCTTTTAGGAACGAGATGAGGCAAAACCTCTTCACACAGAGCGTGGTGAATCTGTGGGATTATCTGCCACAGGAAACAGTTGAGGCCGGTTTATTTGCTGCACTTAAGAGGAAATTAGATATGGCCCTTGTGGCTAAAGGGATCAGGGGGTATGGAGAGAAAGCAGGTACAGGGTTCTGAGTTGGATGATCAGCCATGATCATACTGAATGGCGGTGCATTTTTCGAAGGGCCGAATGGCCTACTTCTGCACCTATTTTCTATGTTTATATGTTTCTATGAAGGTCAATGCACAGTCTGCTTCTTAACCACAGAGTCACCCGGCGCAGCTTTGCCACAAATCCATCAAAACCATTATCCAAATCATAGACAAATAATGTGAAACGCAGTGGTCCCAGTACAGACGCCTGAGGAAAATCACTGGTCACTGCCAACCAATCGTAAAATCCCCCTTTATTCCCGCACGCTTCCACCTGTCTGAGAACCATTCTTCTATCCATGCCAGTATGTTTCCTGTAACACTCTAGGATTTTCTTTAGTTAAGCAGCATCATGTATGGCACGTTTTTAAACGCCTTCTAAAGAACAAAGTAAATGATATTCACAGCCTCTCCTTTATCCACCATGCTTGTTACTTCTTCGGAAAACGCTAACAGATTTGTCACAATGGAGTTCTGCAGAGGTAGATTAAAATGAGACAGGAAATGGATGGCTGGGTACAGGAACCGTGGTGTACAAAAGCTTTTGTAAAACTGAGCAAGAGGAAAAGTAGAGCTGACGAAAGGATTAAAATACTAGGTAATGATAGAGATCTAGAAGATTGTAGGCCAAGCAGGAAGGAATTTAAGAAAGAAATTAGGAGAGCCTGAAGGGGCCATGAGAAGTCCTTGACGGATAGGATTATGGTAAGCCCCAAGGCATTCGACAAGTATGTGAAGAACAAAAGAATAAGATGTTAGCGAATAGGACCAATCCGGTGTGACACTGGAAAACTGTGTCTGGAACCGGAGGAGATAGCAGAGGCAATTAATGAGTACTTTGATTCAGTATTCATTTAGGAAAAGGATCTTGGCTATTGTAGGAATGATTTACAGAGAACTGGAAAGCCAGAGCCTGTAGATATTAAGAAACAGGGGCTTCTAGAAAGTCTCAAGTTGGATAAGTCAAAGGGACGGAAAGAGACATACCAAGGCTCTGTGCAAGGCCGGGCAAGAGACTGCTTAGCCTCTGGCGAGGATCTTTGCATCATCTGTGAGGCCAGGAGAGGTTCCAGAGGATTTCAGGGTTGCGGATGTTGTTTCATTATTCAAAAATGGGAGTAGAGATACCCAAGGAAGATATAGGCCAGTGAGTCTTAATTCCATGGTTGGTAGGTTGATGGAGAAGATCCTGCAAGGTAGGATATAAGAACATTTGGAGTGACATAACATGATTGGAAATAGTCAGCATGGCTTTTTCTAAGGCAGGTCATCCCTACTGAGCTCGATTGAATTTTTCGAGGATGTGTCTAAACGAATTGATGAAAGTTGACCAGCAGATGTCGTGTCTATGTATTTTCGGAAAGAATTTGACACGGTATCCCCTGCAAAGCTTATTAAGGAAATAAGGAGGCTTTATATCCAAGAGGACATTGCTTTGTGGATACAGAACTGATTTGCACACAGAATGCAAAGACTGGTTGTAGGCGGGTCATATTCTGCATGGAGGTCGGTCAGCAGTGGTGTGCCTCAGGGATATGTTCTGGGACCCGTACTCTTTGTGATTATTGTTAATGTCCTGGATGAGGAAGTGGAGGGCTGGGTTAATAAATATGCTGACGACACAAAGGTCGGAGGTGTTGTGGATAGTGTGGAGGACTGTCAGAGGTTTCAGCGGGCCATTGATAGGATGCAAACCTGGGCTGAGAAGTTGAAGATCGAGTTCAACGCAGTTAATTGTGGGGTGGTTATTTTGGTAGGTCAAATATGATGACAGAATAGAATGTTAATGGTAAGAGTCTTGGCAGACTGGAGGGTCAGAAGGATCTTGGGGTCCGAATACATCGGAATTATAAGTTCCGGGTCAGCGGGAGACGCTCAAGGAGTGAGTACTCTTTTAGATTCGCTCCATAACCTTTACTTTTTTTAACCTTTGATCACGCTTATCCAACTCATTTTTAACTACACCAAAAGATTCTTGCTATTTTTTTGGACTTATCGTTAAGTTTATGGTGAATATTTGAATATATGCAAACAGATCTAAAGGACGAGAACCTGGGCGCAACCCGAACGGTAATGGAAAGAAGCAAGCTCATCCGCAACGCATGGAATTAACTTAGAATAAACCTTGGAATTTAACTTGGAATAAACCCTCCTTTATGGAGGTTTTGGATTAAAAATTTGATGAACTACAACAAATTTTAAACAAGATATAACGGCTTTTCAAGATTATATGGTTAAGACGGATTTAGTAATTAACCAGCAGCAAGTTCTTATTGCATCTCTGCAAGAAGACGCTCGGAAACGAGATTTGACAATTGAAAAATTGCAACAGGATTTAATTTCGACCGCTAAACTGGTGGAAACACTGAAAGCCAAGAGTGTCGACTTTGAGAATCGGTCCAGAAGACAGAACCTCCGTATACTTGGTCTCCCAGACGGCATAGAAAAAGACGACCCTTCAAAATATTTTGCTCAACTTTTAAAAGATGAGTTTCCGTCCGTTTTTCCAAATAACCCTCCGTTACTTGATCGCGCACATAGAATTTGGCGTCGATCATCCAGTGCTCCAGCTAAACCTTCGGTTGAAGCGAGAAGTTATCTGGAGGAGAACTTCCCTACTGCTACAGACACTAATCTCTAATAAATGAGTGATTCTGATCGTGTAAGATGGTTTTCGATTCCTCAAACCGGATTTAGTCTCTGGTTATTGGTGTAGGTTTATCCTATACATTATATTTAAGTTAAAGTGTGTTTTCGTCATATTAATCGCTGTTTTATATACTTTAACCATTATACTATATTCTTGACTATTATTTTTGTTCCTTCGAAGGTGTATTTTTAACCCTTAGAAGGTGAATTCTTTTTTATTAAGGTGGTGGTTTTTTGAAAACTATTTTTTTGGTTTTGTTTAAGATGGCGGTTTTTTTTCTCTTGTCTTCTTCCTACAATGCATCCCTTATCATAGCTTAAATATCTTTTGTTTTGTCTGGGTTATAACCCTATTAATAAGCTTTTAGTAATTATATTCTTTTTTTACAACTAAGTATATTAAAAAGTGTGGTTTTAGTATCGTGATTATAATTTTTAAAGTCGGGGTGTTTTTTTATATATATATCTTTTATATATGGAGTGGTCTTCCACTGATCTGGGGATAGAATTAGTCTCCTTTTTCTAGTCATATTTTGGCTTTCTCTTTTCTTTTTCTTGTGGGGGTGGGGGATGGTCTGTTTTCTAATTTTATTTTTCTTTTACCAGTTTGTTTTAGTTTTTTCATTTGGGCTGTGTTTGAACTTCAAATATGTCTACGATGTCGTCACTTCCGGGTCCGCTCTTTATTTTTGTTCCTCTTCCGGGTGCATGAGTTTATAATTTGGTTAACCCTTTTTATACCACAGGGTTAATTTTAGAATTATGGCTAAGACCATTAATTTTGTGTCTTGGAATACTAATGGTTTAAACCATCCGATTAAACGAAAGAAGATTTTCAAAGTATTTCAAAGACTTAATGCTCATATCATTTTTGTACAAGAAACTCATGTGAGGAAGGAGGAAAAGTATCGCTTTTTTACGTCTTGGCGGGGTCAACAGTATCATTCGAATTCGAATGCCAAAGTAAAGGGAGTTTCAATTTTTAGTGACTCCTCTATTGCATTTGTTCAACGCGATATCTATTCGGATCCGAATGGTAGATTTTTGTTAATTACGGGTTTACGTTGTAATAAAAAGGTTGCTATGGTTAATGTTTATGCTTCAAATGAGGATTGTCCTGATTTTTAAGTCCTTATTTACTTCTTTACCTAATCTAAATGAATATAAGTTAATAATGGGTGGTGACTTTAATTGTTGTTTAAATCCTTTTGATGGATAATTTTTTATCTATTCAGACTTTACCCAATATGTCGGCGGCTTGTATTAACTCCTTTTTGACTGATAATGGAGTCTTTGATATTTGGAGATTTCGGCATCCTAACGATAAAGAGTTTTCTTTTTTTCTCACATGTTTATCATTCTTATTCGAGAATTGATTATTTTTTTATTGACTCTTGTTTTATTCCATCGGTAATCGGTTGTAATTATGATATTATGGCTATCTCTGACCATGCTCCATTAAAACTTTCTATTAAATTTACGGATACAGCTTATAATGTTAGACAATGGCGATTTGACTCTACCTTACTGCAAGATCCGGACTTTATTAAATTTATGAAGGAACAGATCGATTTCTTCTTTTCAACTAATTCCACGGATGGTATTTCTTGCGGAACACTTTGGGACACTTTTAAAGCGTATATACGTGGACAGATTATCTCTTACTCCGTTGGTTTGAGAAAACGCATTAAGAAGGAAACTCTTTTATAGGTCGATAAAATTAAAGAGATTGACAAGAAATATTCGATCACTCCTAGTAAGGAGCTTTACAAACAAAGGGTTGAACTTCAAACGGAACATAGTTTATTACTTACATCTCCGATTGAAAATCAATTATTGAAAACCAGATATAATTTTTATATACATAGTGATAAATCAGGTAAACTGTTAGCTAGTCAGTTGAAGAGTGCTTTGGTTAAACGTTAAATCACTAAGATTCGTCAGCAGAATGGGGATTTGACAGTTAACCATGATGAGATAAATAAGTAATTTCAAGACTTTTATACCTCACTGTATCAATCTGAATTCCCTCAGGATGGTAATACCATGTGTGAATTTCCTGGGAAATTGGATTTTCCAAAATTATCATCCGATTATCTTTCAATATTAGATACTCCTATTACGGACGCAGAAATCTAAGGGGTTCTTTCCTCAATGAATTCTGGGAAAGCACCAGGTCCAGATGGGTATACAGTAGAATTTTTTAAATGTTTTTCCGCTACTCTTTCTCCTTGGTTATGCAGGGTTTTTGAAGAAGCGATTAGATTGTGGAATTTGCCACAATCTTTTTATAGAGCTTCTATTTCTTTAATACTGAAGAAAGATAAAGACCCTACTGACTGTGCATCCTATAGACCAATATCTTTATTGAAAGTAGACTCCAAGATCTTTTCCAAGTTACTGGCATACAGATTCGAGAAGGTATTACCCCAAATTATTTCGGAAGATCAAACCGGTTTTATTAAAAATCGCTATTCCTTTTTCAATGTTAGGAGATTACTGAATATTGTTTATACTCCTTCACATAGCACTTCAGAATGTGCTATTTCATTAGATGCGGAGAAAGCATTTGATAGAGTTGAATGGCCTTACTTATTTAATGTGTTGGAGAAGCTTAATTTTAGTCCGACATTCATTTCCTGGATTAAACTGAATTATCACACTCCAGTAGCCTCAGTGTTTACTAATAATCAAAGATCTCCCTTTTTTCGTTTATTTCGGGGCACGAGACAAGGCTGTCCTCTTAGCCCATTACTATTTAACATTGCTTTAGAACCCTTGGCAATTGCCATCAGAAAATCACAAGATATTTCGGTTATTAGTCGTGGGACAGATATTCATAAGTTATCTTTGTATGCAGATGATTTATTATTATTCATTTCTAACCCTGAGAAATCTATTCCAGCAGTTCTATCATTGTTAGCTCAATTTAGTGAGTTTTCTGGGTATAAGTTAAATCTTAATAAGAGTGAATTGTTTCCTTTGAATAGACATGTCCCAATTTATGGAAATTTACCTTTTAAATTAGTTAATGACTCTTTTATTTACTTAGGGATTAAAATCACAAAAAACCGTAAAGAATTATTTAGGTTTAATTTTTACCCTTAATTGATCAGGTTAAAGGTTTGTTTACTAAGTGGTCACCATTATCTTTATCTCTGATAGTTAGGATTAATGCTATTAAGATGGTTATTTTACCTAAGTTTTTATATATTTTTCAAGCGGTACCAATTTTTATTCCGAAATCTTTTTTTACTAATGTTGTTTCAAAAATGTCCACATATATATGGCAGAATAAAAATCCCAGGTTAGGTAAAATATATTTACAGAAGACAAAGAAGGAAGGTGGGTTAGCATTACCTAATTTCAGATTTTATTATTGGGCAGTTAATATTAGATATTTGTTATGTTGGTTGAAAGATTGGGATGGATCTTTTGGCCCTCATTGGGTGCGTTTGGAAATTAAATCGGTACCAGGTTATGCTCTGGGTTCTATTTTAGGGACTTCTCTTCCTTTTGCTCTTTCTAAATTGCCGAAACGAATTGACAACCCGATAGTTAAACATACTTTACGTAGATGGTTTCAATTTCGGAAATTTTTCGGGTTGACTCAATTCGTTTTAAATATTCGTATTGTATCGAATTGCTTTTTCCACCCTTCAATTATAGATCAAGCTTATTCGGCTTGGAAAACTAAAGGATTACTAAGATTTTCTGAATTATTTTTGGAAAATTGTTTTTTGCCTTTTGAGCAATTATCTAATAAATATAATTTGCCTAGATTTCATTTTTTTAAATATTTACACATTAGGCATTTTTTAAGTACTGTACTTCCTACGTTTCCAAGTGCTGAGTCTTCAGATATTTTGGAGAGTTTGTCTGAATTAAACCCTTTTCAAAAAGGGGTTATATCAAAACTTCATAATATAATTATGAAGATACGTTCAGAGCCCGTTTATAAGACAAAAAATGATTGGGAAAGAGAGTTTAATCTTATTATTCCGATTGAGAATTGGGATAGAATTCTTCACTTAGTTAATGCATCTTCTATATGTGCCAAACATTCATTAATACAATTTAGGTTGTACATAGGGCCCATATGTCCAAGGATAATTAACTCATTTTTATTCTTATATAAATCCTATTTGTGATAGATTTCAATTTGAAGCTGAGTCTTTAACTCATATGTTTTGGAGATGTCCTCTTTTGAAAAAATATTGGAAAGATATTTTTGATATTATCTGTGCGGTATTGAGCATCGATTTACAACCCCATCCTATTACCGCAATTTTTTGTTTACCAATGATGAACTTACAGCATTTATCTTCTTCCGCCTGTTGAATGACTGCATCTCTCACTCTGATGGCTGGAAGATCTATGTTTCTGAATTGGAAGGAAATTAATCCTCCCACTGTATTTCATTGGTTTTCTCAAACTATGTTATGTTTAAATTTAGAAAAAATTAGAAGTGGTGTATTTGATACTTCTATTAAATTTGAAAAGATATGGAGACCATTTATTCAATATTTTCGTATGATGTAATATGACCCTGTTCCAAGCTTATTTGATTTTCCAGCTTTGATCTTATTTATGTTGAGAGGGTCAGAGTTGATGACACTGATTATTATGTATTCTTGTGAGATATTATAGACAGCCTTTTTTTTTTCTTTTTCTGGTTTTTCTTTCTTTTTTGCTTTTTTTCTTCTTTATTAGCTATTAGATTAGTAGTTTAGTTATTTTTGCATAATATTTTTTTCTTTTTTCTGTGTTTTCTTATATTATATATTATGAAATACCTAGATTTACCTTGTTCATACATATACTGTATGGTTCATGTTTTGGGAAAACTCATTTATGTTGTAATCATTGCTTATGTATTTTTTCATGTGCAATGGGAATTTGTATGTTTGTAATCCCTTTATTAATATATCAATTGTATTTTGTTCATATTATTAATGATAATAAAAAAATTGAAAAAGAAAGAAAGGAATTATAAGTTCCTGTGCAGGTTGATTCCGTGGTTATTGGCTTTCATCGATTGTGGTAATGAGTTCAGGAGCCGAGAGGTAATGTTGCAGTTATGTAAGACGCTGGACAGAACCCACTTGGAGTGTTGTGCTGATTTCTGGTCGCCCCACTGTAGGAAGGATGTGCAAACCAAATAAAGGTGGCAGAGGAGATTTACAAGGATTTTGCCTGCATTTGGGAGCAATCCCTATGAAAACAGTTTGTGTGAACTTGTACTTTTCTCCTTGGAGTGACGGAGGATGAGAGGTGACCTGATAGATGCGTATTAGATATTCAGAGGCTTTTTCCCACGGCTGAAATGGTGAGCACGAGAGGACATGAGTTTTGAACTGCTTGGAAGTAGGTACAGAGGAGATGTCAGGATTTTCTTTTTACGCAGAGAGTGGTGAATGCGTGGAATGGGCTGGCGGCGAGGTACTGGAGGCGGATTTGATAGGTTTTTTTAAGAGACTCCTGGACAAGTGCATGGAGCTCAGAGAAATAGAGAACTATGAGTAACCTTGGGTAAATTCTATAATAAGGCGATGTTTGGCCTGTATTGTGCTGTAGATTCTATGTCTTGTAAACTATTCCCAGCAAAATCAGCTATCTTTTCTCCGCTGTCATCCTCGCCAGTATCCTTTTCCAATCCAGCAGGCCAAGCTCCTCTCTTATGCATCAGTTATTCAATTTATTCCATTGTGATACCGATACATGTGACATATGCTTCTGCCTCTTACGTTGCAGTATGAATTCATTCGTATTATGATCAGTGCCTCCTGAGGGTTTCTTTACATGAAGCTCCTTAATAGAATCTGGGTTATTACACCTAATCTAAGACTGCCTTTTCGAGTGTATGTTTACGTGCTCTTAAAATCCATCTCGGAGACATTCAGCAAATTCCCTTCTTTGCGGTGAGACACCAAGCTGATTTTCCCAATCACCTTTCATATTGAAATCCCTCATTGCACTTCTTTCATTACCCTTGTTACCTGCCTTTTCCACTATCCTTTGCAATCTCAACCTTACATTTCGGCTATTATTCGGAGGTCTGCATATGATTCCCATAGTGGTTCGCTCAGCCTTGCAGAATTTCCAGCATTATACCACAATGCATTCTACACAATCAGGATATATCAGCAAACACTCTATTTTCCCAGTATGAAGAGGATAGCCGGACGATGTACATTTATACTGACGTCATTCCACAGATCTGCAGTGAAGCTTCATCACTGCATGGCATGGAAACTGCTCTGCGCTGGACAGAATGTCACTACAACGGGTAGTTAAAAGTGCCACACCAGCATCAGCCACCAAGAACTTCCCATAGTGTGTCAAAGTCTTCAAAACCTATATGTAGTTAGGGCGCTTGAGACTTTTGCACAATGCTATACTTGTTAAGGTAATGTGGAAAGCGAGTTTGTAAATCTGGCGGGAGCAAAGGCTGTCAGCTGCGTCGAGGGTGGTACGCCGTGATAGTGATGGGAAAAACGTGCCATAGAAGGATTGCCAAGAGCGAGGTTGGCGTGGGTGCAGACAGACCCATCCCAGAAGTACAGGGCAACGTCATTTGTTTCCAAACAACTGGTTTAGTGATTATAACTGTATGTCTCTCTGGTGCTTCCAGCTCCCTCCCTTGTTTTTTTTTCTTCTGTTTTTCCCAGCCATAATTAACTTCTCTCTGCACCATTCACACTTTCAGTTCGAAATAGAAACCCATATCAGAATCAATTTAACTATCACTCAAATGTCATAAAATGTTGCCTTTTTTTCGACAGTTGTACACTGCAATACATAAAATCACCTCAGCACTGTGCAAATATCTGAATCACCCTGTCTGTATAGGTATGCGCCTAAGATTTTTGCACAGTAATGTACATGCAAAATGGCCGGAGATTAAATGCCTAGTAATATTATGAAGGATCACAGCTATCCTCCTCATGGACTATTTGACCCAGCACCATGAAAATGTTAGCTACGTAGCCTCCACGATAAGACCACTAAATCTCCATGGAATAAGGTTGATTAATACCTACACTCACCCACCCAGACGTCCATATCCCTCTCCCCTAGCCAGAAGTATATTATCATTTCCTACTGGTCATCATAGATACAAACATTCCTGTACCTAGCTTCACATTCTGGCCATGCAATCCAATCAATCTAAGAATATAAGCCACCGCACATATTTATAATTATTGTGTTTGAATTATTGATCGTGTCCTTTAACATGACGTCTGTTGCGCTGGATCGAATCGAAGGAGGGACTAGCAATTATTTCGTTCTGCTTTACAGATATCTACTGCAAATGACATTAAGCAATCTTAAAACTTGTTCATTGATTCTTCCGTTCCTTCATTAAATTCCCCAGCCAGATGTTTTATTTCCCATTATTTTTTCCGTTGCATCTCTCTGAAAATCCCTCTTATTTGTCTCTGTTATTCTTTTCCGTTTGCAAGCAGGTGGAAGACTCTGTTTCTGTTCATCGTTCGTTGACTCACCAATTATCTTCAATACATTGCCTCAGACCGTGTGTAAATTTAGGCCCCATGTTCATATATAGAAAACCTCAACACAATACATGCCCTTCTGCCCACAAAGCAATGCCAGACACGAATAGGACCTATCAAGTGTGACAGAGGGCAAGTGTGTATGGAACCGGAGGAAATAGCGGAGGTACTTAATGAATACTTCACTTCAGTATTCACTATGGAAAAAGACCTTGGTGATTGTAGTGATGACTTTCAGTAGTCTGAAAGCTAGAGCATGTAGATATTAAGAAAGAGGATGTGCTGGAGCTTTTTGGAAAACATCAAGTTGGATAAGTCGCCAGGACCGGATGAGATGTTCGCCAGGCTACTGTGGGACGCGAGGGAGAAGATTGCTTAGCCTCTGGCGATTATCTTTGCATCATCAGTGCGGACGGCAGAGGTTCCGGAGCATTGGAGGGTTCCAAATTATGTTCCTTTATTCAAGAAATGTAGTAGAGATAACCCAGGTAATTATGGACCCGTGAGCCTTACCTCAGTCGTAGTTAAGTTGATGGAGAAGATCCTGAGATGCAGGATTTATGAACATTTGGAGAGGAGTAATATGATTAGGAGTAGTCAACATGGCATTGTCAATGGCAGCTCGTGCCTTAGGAGCCTGATTGAATTTTTTGAGGATGTTTCTAAACACATTGATGAAGGAAGAGCAGTAGATGTAGTGTATATGGATTTCAGCAAGGCATTTGATAAGGTACTCCATGCAAGGCTTATTGAGAATGTAAAGAGGCATGGGATCCAAGCCAACATTGCTACAGAAGGCAAAGACTGGTTTTAGACGTGTCATATTCTGCATGTCAGTCGGTGACCAGTGGTGCACCTCAGGGATCTGTTCTGCTACCACTTCTCTTCGTTTTTTTTTTTATAAATGAACTGGATGAGGAAGTGGAGGAATGGTTTAGTAAATTTATTGATGACACAAAGGTTGTGAAGTTGGGGGTTTTGTGGATAATGTACAGGGCCGTCATAGGTTACAGCGGGACATCGATAGGATGCAAATCTTGGCTGAGAAATGGCAGATGGAGTTCAATCTAGATAAATGTGTGGTGATTCATTTTGTTAAGTCAAATATAATGGTAGAACATAGTATTAATGGTAAAACTCATGGCTGTGTAGAGTTTCAGATTTCGGCTCCAAGTCCATAGGACACTCAAAGCTGCTGCGCAGGTAGACTCTGTGGTTAAGAAAGCATACGGTGCATTGGCCTTCAGCATGCGTGAGACTGAGTTTAAGGGCGGAGAGGTAAAGTTACTGCTATATAGTATCCTGGTCAGACCCCACCTGGAGTAATATACTCAGTTCTGCTCACTTCGCTACAGGAAGGATGTGGAAACTATAGGAAGGATGCAATGGAGATTTGCAAAGATGCTGCTGGATTGGGGAGCATATCTTACGAGAATAGGTTCAGTGAACTTTGCCTTTTTGCCTTGTAGCGACGTAGGATGAGAGGTGACTTGAGAGAGGTGTTTAAGATGATAAGAGACCTTGATGGTGTGGATAGTCAGAAGCTTTTTCCTCTGGCTCACAAGAGGGTACAGTTTTAAGATGCTTGGATAGAGGGTACAGACGAGATGTCAGGGATATGTTCTTCACGCAGAGAGTGGTGAGTGTATGGACTGGGCTACCGGCGAGGACGGTTGAGGCGGATACGTCAGGGTCTTTTAAGAGACTCCTGGATAGGTATCTAGATCTTTGAAAAATAAAGGGCTATGGGTAACCCCAGGAATTTTCTGAAGTAAGGACATGTTCTGCCCCGCATTGTGGGCCCAAGGGCCTGTATAGTGCTGTAGATATTTTTTCTAAGTTACTATGTTTCTAAATATTGCAATGAAATCTGCATCCAAGACTTACACTGGCAGCTCGATCTGCACTCTCACAAATTTCTGACGGAAGAAAATCCTACTCCTGCTTCCTTTCACCATTTCACCATTCACCCTTAACCTCAAGGCTCTGTTTTTCGTGTCATCACTCAGTGAATATAAGTCCCTGCTTGCATTTCCACTGTCTGCATCCCTTATAATATACTCCTAGTATATATTTCTCTATCAAAACCTGCCTCATTCTTCTACGCTCCATGAAACAAATTCCTAACCTATTCAAACTTTCCCAATAACTACGTTCCTCAGGTCCTGAGGTCTCCAATGCGTGTGAATTGTCTCTGTTCTCTTTCAATCGCTTCGACATATCCCTGTAGTTAGATTACCAATACTGCACACCATTCTCCAAATCAGAAGTCAGCATATTATATACGACTTCAACATAACTTCTCAGTTTCTGTATTCAATACATTGATTAATGAGCACCAATGTGCCAAACGCTTTCTGAGCAAACCTGTCCACCAGTGACTTCACATTCAATGACTTATCGATCTGCAGTTTTCTGAAATATTCCCAGATTTCTTTGTTAACAGGAACTGTTCAGTGCCCTGTCGCACATAGTGCTAGCCCTCTCCTGGATTACTTCACAGTGTGCAACACCTACACTTGTCTATATTAAGTTCCATATATTGTTATTCAGCGCATTTTTTTCACCTGTTACATAGCCCACTTTAAGCTTTGGCAGTCACCCCCGAGATCTACCACAGGACAAGTCTTGCAATCATCCGTAACCTTCTGGTTAGTTTGCCACATTATCTTTCAGATGGTTGATGTAGATGACAAGCTACAAAGTACACAGCACCAATCCCTGCGGCCCACCACTATTCACAGATATCTTGTCAGACCTCCAATCATCTACTGCAAATCTATGGATTCTTCTGTGAAGACAATTTAATACCTCATCTAGAACACCAACCAACAGTAACTTCTTGACCAACCACACATGCAGGATTTTGCTAATGCCCCTACCCGGCAGAGAACATCCATAGCCTTCACCAACCTCCCAGGTAACTTCCTAGAAAATTTTCAATGCCATGTTGACTATCCCTAATAGTCGAAATATTCTCTATCCGGTACCATTAAATGAGGAAAGTAAAACTGGGCTAAAAGGAACTCAGTGGATGTTCTAGATTTTGACTTTCAGAAGATCTTTAATATCGTAATACAGGGAAGTCAATGGCAATCAGAGCATTCGCCGATTGGTAGGGGGCAGTGAATGGGAATAAAAGGATAATTTTCTGGTTGACTGGAAGTGACAGGTGGGGTTCCACAGTAGGTGATGTGGGGACTGCTCCCTTTTATGCTATATATCATTAATTCAGGTGATGCAATCGATGACTTTGTAACCCATTTTTCAGATGACACGAGATTGAGTAACGGGACGAGTAGTTTTGAGTAAACAGGGAGGATGCAGAGGACTTAAGCAAATTAGGAGAATAAGCAAGAAATGGAAATTGAAATATAATGCTGGCAAATGCTTTCAATGGTTTTCAAAGATTTCAAAAGTACTTTAATGTTCAGATAAATGGGTACAATATAAATCCTGCTTGCACTGTCTTCACAATCATCCACTAAAACAGACGCGTGCCCCGAACAATGAACAACAGCGAAGTGTAAGAACCGCAAAATCCCAACACTCCCCCCCCCACCGCAGCTAAATCCCACGCGTAAGCGGCAGTAAGTAACAATTCCCCCTCCCTCCATCGGCAAAAAGAAAGACATCCACATCCCCACCAAACGCTAAAGCGTGAGCAAGGCAACAGCAAAGACACAGACTTGCAGTACTCCAATCACGCGGCACTCCATTGGCTCTCTCTCGCCCTAATAAAAGAGAAAGAGATTTTCTCGTTTCTCAGCGAGAGGGGAGACATAACAAACAATTCGCTGGTTTACGATGTTAAAAATCCGTTGCCTCGCGTTTTCCTAGCTCGCTGCTCAAAGATTTGCGATCTCTTGACAGACAGCGTTAGACTTTCCCTCTCCCACGACACATCAGCTTTCGGCAGGGACAACGATCACCGAAATGCCCGTCTCCAGTTCCGCGAAAATTCGGTCGTGCGAAGGCGACCGGAGCTTTTTGGCCGAGCGATTGGCGTGCCGAACAACAGCCAGTTATGAATCCACGGGAGAGTGTCCCATACCAGCCAACAAATTCATAGTCAGCGTGTAACTCCAGGTCAGGGTCTTGAAAAGAACCCTGAAGGTGAACAATACAGGTATCAAAGATAGAAATAGAGCTGTTTCCGAAGATGAAAGCGAAAGAATCTCCGTTTGGCCATTAACACTCCCAAGTACTGCTTTCTTTTCATTGTCATGTATTTTGCTAATAGATATAAATGTGAAGACTATTTTCTAAGTGAGAGAACAATCAAAAATCTGAAATCCAAAGCGACTCGGGATTCCCTCGTAAGCACATCCTAAAAGCTAACTCACAAGTTGTGACGGTAGTGAGGAAGGCAAATACAATGTTGGCATTAATTTAAAGAGGTAGAGAATACTGAGCAAAGTGTGATGTTCAGGTTTAAAAAGGCACTGGTGAGGCCTTGTCTTGATATTATGAACAGTTTTGACCTTCTCAGCTAACAATTATGAGCTGCTATTACAGAGGGTTCAGAGGAGGTTCACAGGGATGATACCTGAAATGAAATGGTTTATCAGCCATGAACTCAGAATGGCGGTGCAGACTCGAGGGGCCGAATGGTCTACTTCTGCACCTATTGTCTATTGTCTATTGTCATACAAGTAACGTTTGATTGCTCTGGACTAGGACTCATTGGAAGGTAGAAGAATGGGGATGGCGGATCTCATTGAAAATTTTCGAATTGTTCAATGCCAAACAGAGAGCGGATGTGAAAAGTTTTCGCATCGTTCGGGAGTTTAGGACAAGAGGGCACAAACTCAGGATACAGGGGCGTCCATTTATAACAGAGATGCGAAGCAATTTCTTTAGTCAGTGGGTGGTGAATTTGTGGGTTTCTTAGCACCCACAAATTGTGGGATCAATAATGTATATCTGTCAGTCTGTCTGTCACAGGCACCGTCGTTGGGTGTCTATAAGGCAGAGATTGATAGGTTCTTTGTTAAACACATCATCAAAGATATCGGGAAAGGGCGGAGTGTGGTGAGGAGGGTAATAAGGTTCAGCCATGATTGAAGAGTGGATCAGACTTGATGAGTCAATGTCCTCATTCTGCTCCTCTATTTATGGTCTTATGAAGATTTTCGGTGAATGCTTGGAATCTGTTTTTAGCTGGAATATTCACACCGAGTCTACAGAATTGAGGCAAAGCGGCAGCGAATTCATGGACACTATTCAGACCACAGGTCAAGCAAATATTTGTTGAGGAAGATTAGCGTGGATAAACCCCAGGATTTGACAAAATGTTTTCTGTTATATATATCATGCTTTGCCTCGAGGGATATGCCGGAGGACTGAAGGATAGCTAATGTTGTTCTTATATTTTAAAAGGGCTCCGAGTATAGTTCAGAAAATGTTTGACTGATGAGCCCGACATTCGTATTGGTAGAGTCATTGGATGGTATTCTAAGGGACCAAATATGGACGTGTTTGGTTAGACAATGAAAGATGAGGGATAATCAACGTGGCTTTGTGGGTGGAATGTCGTGTCTCATCAGTTTTATAGACTTTCCAGGATTTTACCAGGCAAGGCTCTGCATGACTTCGGCAACTACTTTGAGAATCTCCCGCATGGGAGTTTGATCAAGAAGTTACATTTGCACGTAGTGCATAGCAAGGAGATTAACGACTGGATGTGGAGCAGCTTGAAATATGGGCTGAAAATACAAGTGGATTTTAATGCAGACCAGTGTGGTATCTTGCACTTTTGGAGGAGCAGCCGGGGTAGGTCTTACACCATGAGCGGTAGAAGGTTGAAGAGTACGGTTCCACAGCGAAACCTGGGATGCATTAGGAATGTGTTCAGATGCAATCATTTACAGGTTCCTACCCGCTTATTTCAAGAGAACCGCGATTTTGAAATTCAGATTTTATCTGTTCGAAATGAGGTGAAACATCTTCACTTCCCAACTCTCCAAGTGGTCGTTTCAGCATCTGCCGTGTGTTGCTTCTCATTCTTTATTTATAATATTGCCCATAATTAACTTATTTCAAAGTTCATTGGTTATTTAGTTTCTCCTTCCTTCTCAAGATCAATTCTAAGGCATGTTGTTCAATTGTTGAGCATGCTCAGCTGCATTATTCAGTCATCTACATAATACCTTCAGGACCTTTTCAGCTTCTGCAGATCCCACGAGTTGTTTGCTCAGAACCCTGTCGACCTGGAACAAGAAAGGTCACACGGAAAGGGCAGCCGATATGTTGTTTTAACTGCATAAAGTGCGTCAATAGTGAGATCAGCAACTTCACTCGTAAGTGCTGAGATGTGCAGCAATCTCTCACATTTCCACAGTCCAAGCTCCCACACATTTTCCTATAAAATGCTCATTTTCCCAGATTCCACGGACTGCATTAAGTGTCCATCGGAATACTGGTCCAATCACACCATGTTCTAAAGAAGGTTGGGTTTCTGTCTTTTGGAGTAGTCCAGGGGTTTGTATTAGTGACCTTGTTCTCGTTGGAGTGTGTTTTACATTGCCCACTGCTGCAATTTTCTACGTATCGACACACCCTGTGCTCAAAGCGAACAGCTCCGAATTCAGTTTCCTGCTCCTTTTCGCCCTCTCGCTTTGCTTCATTTCCTCACTCACTTTCATTGGACAACCGTCCGGTTGGTCTTGCAGCTTGCGCCGCACAGCTTTCGGGGTTGTGTTCCTTCTCTGAATTTCATGTATGTTATGCAAAACAGTCCTTGAGTGGTTGCCTTTAAAGCAACTCTACTCAACAGCAGCGTGATTATTTGGCTCGGCCCGGTGCAACAACGCTTGGATATATTCGTCCTTATCATTTTGCAAGGTATAGCTTAAGTGGTCTGGTTAAGTGTGTCACCTCCCTACCCCCTGAAAAACATGATATATTACAGAGACATCTTTATTCTGGAATGTAACGTGGGCTTTTTGGTCGCCTTTTACTTGGTGTCGGCCCATGTTGCTCCGCTGTCCATTGTGTGTATCGTGCTTGCTTTCCTTGCCAGACAGCTCCCGGACAGTTTTAATGATGCCAAATTCATCAGTTCAGCATGCCGATTCTTTGCGCTGTTTGGATAACTTTTACTCCAGCTTATGTGAGCTCTCCGGGAGAGCTGCCGAATGGAGAGCTCTCAATTGCTGTCGAAATGTTCGCTATCTGGGCATCCAGTTTCGGTCTGCACGACTGCATTTTTGCACTGAAAAGTTACATGATCTTACTGAAACTGAAGATTAACACAAAGAAAAATATAATGACGAAAGATACTTCATTGATGCCAGCAATTTGTAGTCCCTTTATATCATTATCTCAACTGAATGTGTAATCCCCGTCCATTAAACGTAGTATTGAGCCTTTATTTCCGTGTCAACCGTTTAATTTTGTGAAGATTTAACTCAGATATTTAAAATGTATTTACGTCTGCTGGGAAGAGATTCGATTAAATTTTGGGAATGTTTAACAGAGAGTATGACCAAGAAGTGAGGTGATATCTGATTTCTTTTTAAGGTTATTTCATGATTACGTGTCACTGGCGGGAACTTCTCTTCTGCCAGTACTAATCCAAACATTACACGAAAACTGCACTGTTACTCAGCCAGTTTGGAAATTGGTTAAGTTTAAACCGTAGAACCATAGAACACAACAGCACAGTACAGGCCATTCAGCCCTCCATGTTTTGCCGACCATATAATCCTTAAAAAAAAGTACTAAACCCGCACTACACTATAACCTTCCATTTTTCTTTCATCCATGTGCCTGTCCAAGTGGCCCTTAAATACCCCTAACGTTTTCGCCTTCACCACCAACCCTGGGAAGTCATTCCAGGCACTCACAACCCTCTGTGTAAAAAACTTACCCCTGATATCTCCCCTAAACTCCCTCCCTTAATTTTATACATATGCCCTCTGGTGTTTGCTATTGGTGCCCTGGGAAACAGGTACTGACTATCCATCCTGTCTATGCCTCTCATGATCTTGTAGTCCTCTATCAAGTCCCCTCTCATTCTTCTAAGCTGCAAAGTCCCAGCTGTGCTAACCTTGCTTCATGTGACTTGCTTTCCAACCAAAGCAACATCCTGGTAAATCTCCTCTGCACCCTCTCCATAGCTTCCACATCGTTCCTATAACGAGGTGACCAGAATTGAACGCAATACCCTAAGTGTAGTCTTAACAGAGATTTGCAGAGCTACATCATTGAAAGTTTTCAAATTAATTTTAGTGTTCAAGTCAATTAAGAGGTTCGTCATCGGATATTTATTAATAGGACGTTTTTGTTCTGAGCAATCGTAATAAGATCACCATCAACTCCTCCTGAGGTTATCCTGATAACTGACAGTTTCTAAGACCATGGTGGTATTGAAAGCAAGAGTTTTTAACCAGGTGGTTTTGGATCATTACACACTTCCTTAATAGCTTTTAAAATGTTATAGTTTCACATATATTCAAGCGGAGAATAAATGCGATGCAAGTTTTTTTAGTAGCAATGTAATGAAAGCACAGAAAACTAACAACCTGCTGCTTTAATCTGAACAGTTGGGGAAAGAATCGGAAAGTATCAAAAAGTGTTTGATATCAAAATTCGACTAATATAATAACATGGTTGAGTTGAGCCACATGCATTTATGAAACTGAATCAAATCTGACTAATGGCATATACTTGATGTTGTAAGATGCTGAAAATTGCAATTAGTTTGCAATTAGTTTAGAATAGTGACATTTTGCCCTGTGTTTAAACATTGATAGGCTGTTTTATGATCGAAGAATCGTGCTACAGTCAAGCGATAGGAATGTGTTTGCGGCATTAAAAATATTAATTAAAACATACTAGCTACATTGGTTTGTCATAGAAACATAGAAACATAGAACACCTACAGCCCAATACAGGTCCTTCAGCCCACAACGTTGTGCAAACGTATCCCTAGCTTTGAAATTATTAGGCTCAGCCATAGACCCCTATTTTTCTAAGCTCAAAGTACATATTCAAAAGTTTCTTATAAGACCCTATCGTGTCCTCCTCTACTACCGTTGCCAGCAGCCAATTCCATTCACTCACCTCTCTCTGAGTAAAAGCCATACACCTGACTCTCCGTTGTACCCACTCCCCCAGCACCTTAAATCCGTGTCCTTATGAGGCAACAATTTCAGCCCTGGGAAAAAGCTTCCGACTATTCACACGATCAATGCCTCTCATCATCTTATACACCTCTATCAAGTCATCCCTCATCCTCCGACGCTCCAAGGAGAAAAGTCCGAGTTCATTCAACCTATTCTCATAGGGTATGCTCGCCAATCCAGGCAACATCTTGGTAAATCTCCTCTGCACCATTTCTATGACTACCACATCCTTCCTGCAGTGAGGTGATCAGAAATGAGCACAGTACTCCAATTAGGGCTTGACCAGGATCCTAATTTACCTCCCGTTTCCTAAATGCCATTCCACGATTGATGAAGACCAACACACCATACGCTTTTTGATGCAGAGAGTCAACCTGCGCAGCTGCTTTGAGCGGATCCCAAAATCCTTCTTATCCTCCATACTGCCAATATTCTTACCATTACTACTATATTCTGCCATTATATTTGACCGACTACAATGAACCACTTCACACTTACCTGGGTTGAACTTTGTCTACCACTTCTCAGCCCAAATTTGCATCCTATCAATGTCCCGCTGTAACCTCTGACAACCCTCCACACTATATACAAAACTCCCAACTTTGTGTCATCAGCAAATTTACAAATCCATCCCTCCACGTCCTCATCCAGTTCACTTATAAAAATCAGGAAGAGGAAGGGTCCCAGAACAGATCACTGAGACACTCCACGTAATCAACCGCCATGCAGAATATGACCCGTCTACATCCACTCTTTGCATTCTGTGCGCAAGCCAATTCTGGATCCACAAAGGAATGTTGCCTTGGATCCTATGCCTTCTTACTTTCTCGAGAAGCCTGGCATGGGCTACATTATCAAATGCCTTGCTGAAATCCTTATACACTACGTCTACTACTCTTGCTTTCTCATTGTGTTTAGTTACAGCCTCAAAAAATTTGATCAGTCTCGTAAGGCACGACCTGCCATTGACAAAGCAATGATGACTATTCCCAATCACATTATAACTCTCCAAACGTTCATAAAAACTGCCTCTCCTTCAAAACCTTCTCCATCAACTTACCAACCACTGAGTTAAGAGTTACTGGTCTATAATTTCCTGAGCTATCTCTATTTCTTTTCTTGAATAAACGAACAAAATTCGCAACCCTCCAATCCTCCAGTACCACTCCCTTCCCCATTGATGACGCAAAGATTATCGTCAGAGGCTCAGCAATCTCCCCCGTCGTCTCCCACGCTAGCCTGGGTAACATCTCATTTAGTCCCGGCGATTTATCCAACTTCATGCTTTCTAAAAGCTCCCGCACATCCTATTTCTTAATATCTGCATGCTCACGCTTTTCATTCTGCTGCAAGCTATCGCTACTATCAACAAGATCCTTTTCCATAGTGAATACTGAAGCAAAGTATTCATTAAGTACTTTTGCTATTTCCTCCGATTCCATACACACTTTCCCACTGTCGCACTTCATAGATCCAATTCTTTCACGTCTTATCCTCTTGCTCTCGACGTACTTGTAGAATTCCTTCGGGTTTGTCTTAATCCTGCCCGCCAAGGCCTTCTTATACCCCATCCTGGCTCTGCTAATTTGCTTCTTAAGTTCCTTCCCGTTGGCCTTATAATCATCTAGATCTCTAAATTCACCTAGCTCTCTGAACCATTTGTATCATTTTATTTTCTTCTTGACCAGATTTGTTACAGCCTTTGTACACCACGGTTCTGTTACCCTACAATAACTTCGCTGTATCATTGTAACTCCACAACAATATTCCCTGAACACATGCCACATTTCTTCCGTACTTTTCCCTGAGAACATCTGTTTCCAATTTAAGCTTCCAGTTTCGTGCCTGATATCCTCATAATTCCCCTAATTCCAATTAAACGCTTTTCTAACTTATCTGTCCCCATCTCTCTCAAATACAATTGTAAACGGGAGTGAATTATTATCAATATGCTCTCCTACTGAGAGATCTGACACCTGACCAAGTTTATTTCCCAATTCCAAATCAAGTACAGCCTCTCATCTAGTAGGCTTATCTACATATTGTGTCAAGAAACCTTCCTGAACGCACCTAAAAATCTCCACCCCATCTGAACCCCTTGCTCTAAGGAGATGCCAATCGATACTTGGGAAATTAAAATCTCCCATCACGACAACTCTGTTATTATTATACCTTTCCAGGATCTTTTTACCTATCTCCTCCTCGATCCCCCTGTTACTATTGCACGGACTATAAAATACACCCAGTACAGTCATTCAGCCCTTCCTGTTCCTAATATCCACCCACGGAGACTTCGTAGACAATCCCTACATGGCGTCCACCTTTTCTACAGCCGTGACACCATCTGCGATCATCAGTACGACGCCCCCACCTCTTTTGCCCACCCCCTGTCCTTTCTGAAACATCTAAAAACCGGCACTTAAAGTAACCATTCTTGCCCCTGAGCCTTCCCATTCTCCGTAATGGCCACCACATCATATCTCCAAGTACTTATCTACGATGTAAGCTCATTCGCGGTGTTCACAACACTCCTTGCGTTAAAATAAACACCTCTCAAACCTACGGACTGAGCGCATCCCTTCTCTATCATTTGCCTATCATCCCTCACACACTGTCTCCTAGCTTTCTCTATGTGGGAGCCAGCCGCCTCTTCCCCAGTCTCTTCAGTTTGCTTCTAACCCCCCCAACAATTCCAGTTTAAATTCTCGCCAGTAGCCTTAGGAAACCTCCCCGGTAAGATGTTGGTCCCCCTGGGATTCAAGTGCAACACGTCCTTTTTGTACAGGTCACACCTGCCCCATAGGAGGTCCCAATGATCCTTGTAGCATTTGCGCAGTTGCTTGTAAGAAGTTCGTACTTTCTCCCCATGGCCGCGCTGCGTTCCTGCAGGTGCTGCAGTTTCATTCCACAGTCCAAACCAGTATCGGTTGGTAAAATAATTGGTCATCATAAATTGTCTCGTGATTACACTCGGATTAAACCGGGGATTTGCTGGTCACGCAGGTTCGAAGGTCCGAAAGGAGCTATTCAACGCTGTATTTCAGTAAATCATATACCCCTAGTTACCTGTCTCGTCGCGGATACTTGACGTATCCGTGTTTTTGTTTTTGCAACTTGCTCTTGCTAGATCTTACATTAGGTGAAGATTTTCCACCCATAGAAAGAACTCCATGCGGTCTTCCACTGCTGTAACCCATCCACCTCTGCGTTCGACGAGATTTTGTGCACCACTAATCCACTTCTGCTCACTACTTCTGGTGCGTATCTTCTTTTTGAGTTACTGTCGCTTTCCTGTCATCTTGAAACGGTCTCGCCATTCTCCACTGACATTTTCATGTGTGAGGTCCCTTAATAAAATGGCCACTGGATGCCCTTGCATTAGCTGCTACCACGAGTTAAAAATATAGAAATAATGCTCTGATTTTGTTTTGCTTGTGAACTGTTAATTTGATCGATTTAGTAAATGTTCGTCTTCACCTGTGGTCTGAAATTGGGCGAGGTCTATTAGTTCCATTCGCGGCTGCCATGGATTACCATTAGTGGCATGGTTGTGAAAACTGTTCAATGCCATTTCGCTCGTATTAACAATCGTTTCAATCAGCTTTCTCAAACGCAGTAATTGTTATGAAATAAAATGCTACTGCTCAATATTGCACAAATGGTTGGTGGACAAGATTAAAATTGGAGGTAATGTCGGCTTTGATTAAGATTTTGGAATTAATAGGTCCTAATTAGCTGGGCATGCTGTGCTACAGTAGGAATAATTAATTACAAATAGTTGGGTTCAATCTGCACCAGTGGTTCATCTATGAAAATTTAATGCTTCCAAAGATGTTTGTGTCATCCAGCATGAAAATGGATTATGCCACACATACTATTAACTGTTTTTTTTTTACTTTCCATCTGCCTATCCAGTACTTTGATAACATGAAACTGAGGAACGTGAGTAATAAGCATGCAGGCTCATTAAAGGCATCTGCGGAGCGGAAAAGAACTGTTGATGTCAAACCCTTGGCTCGATTTATTCAACCTGTGTTAGCCCACGGTGTCAATAGATACGGTCATTCACTCTCTGTCCTTAAATAATTTACAGAAAATGTTTTTTTAATGCAAACTCGACAAAGGTATCCGTGGCGGTGAAAAAAAAAAATTGTTGTTGTCAAAACCCTGTCTTGGCTGCTTCATTCTATGTTAGCCTAGTGTGTCAATAGATCCGGTTATTCGCTCTACCTCCTTAAATATTTGGTGCCCCCGAATTTACAGAAAATGTTTTCTTTTTTTTAATATAAATGCAGGACGGATTTATGACGACAGGACAGAACGCTGGGTTTTTTGGGGTTATTATCGGCTATCAGCCATAACAAAACAGTATTTTATTATCTTTCTCAGGGTCTTAATTTCGAGAAATAAGGCCAGAGACCATTTGACCATAAGATGTAGGATCAGAATTGGACAATTCAGCTCACTGAGTCTGCCCTGCCATTCTATCATGACTGTTCCAGGATCGCAAGCAACCCCATACATCTGACATCGCGCCATAAACTTTGATACCCTTTACCGAACAGGAAACGAGCTATTTGTGCCTGAATTATCCACGCGGCATTGGATTCCAGCGCAATCTGTCAGAGAGCATTCCACAGATTCACTGCTCTTTGTATAAAAGAAAACTTATCACTGTTTCAAAAACCGCCTCTCATACTTGAAGCTGCGCCCTTTTGTTCTGGTTACCCCTACTATAGGAAACATCCTCTAGACATCCACACAATCCAGTCGGTTCAACGTTCGATTGGTTTTAATGGAATCCCCATTAATTCTTCTAAATTCCATTGTGTACAGTCCCAAAACTGTCAAAGGTTACTCAGATCTTAGGCATCCACTGGACTGTCACAAATTACAACACATTCTTTCTAAACTATGGAGCCTAAAACTGTTAACAATGTTCCAACTATTGTCTGACTAGTGGCTTATAAAAGCTCAGTATTATCTCCCTGTCTTTATATTCTATTCACTTTGAAATAAATGCCAACATTACATATGCTTTTGTTTACCACAGGCTGAACCTGTAAAATTAAATTTTCTGGTATCGGACACGAGGATCTCTAAGTCAATCTGCACCTCTGACTTTTGACCCTTCGTCCCATCTCGATAATAGACCGCACTGCTTTAGTTTTTACCAAAATGGCATTATCATAAATATCCCAGCACTCTGTTAGATCTGCCAAATTTTGCCAATTTTTCCAATTTCACTTATTTCTGCTGCAATCGCATTACATCATCATCACAACCTATCCGTGCAACGAGCTATTTATCATAGAACCATGCAAAACATAGAAGACCAACAACACATTACAAGACCTTCAGCCTACAAAATTGTGTGGAGCATGTCCGTAACCCAGAAATTACCTAAGGTTACCCATAGCCCTCTATTCTGGGCTCCATGTACCAGTCCAGGATTCTCTGAAAAGACCCTATCATATCCATAGGAAAAAAAACCTGTGACTATCAACGCGATCAATGCCTCTCCGTATACACCTCTATGAGCTCATCTCCCATTCTCTGTCGCTCCAAAGAAAAAAGGCCGAGTGCAGTCAACATCTTCTAGAAGGGCGTGCTGCGCAATCCAGGAAACATCCTTGTAAATCTCCTCTGCAACCTTTCTATGGTTTCCACATCCTTCCTATAGTTAGTCGACCGGGACTGGACATAGTACTCCACGCGGGGTCTGACCAGGGTCCTATATAGCTGCAACATTACCTCTTGGCTTATAAACTCATTCCCACGATTGATGAAGGTCAATGCACCACTTGTTTTCTTAACTACAGAGTCAACCTGCGCAGCTTTGCCACGAATCCATCGAAACGATTATCCTAATGATTCACAAACAATTTGAAAATTAACGGTCCCAATACTGAGCCCTGAGGAAAATCTGGCAGCCAGTCATAATAGCCCCCTTTATTCCCTCTCACTACCTTCTGCTTGACAAAAATTCTTCTATCAATGCCAGTATGTTTCCTGTAACACTATAGAATTTTCTTTTTTTTTAAGCAGCCTCATGTACGGCGCGTTTTCAAATGCCTTCTAAAATTCCAAGTAAATGACATTCACTGCCTTTTCTTTATCCACCATGCTTGTTACTTCCTCGAAGTATTTTAACAGATTTCTCGGGCAAGATATCCCTTCACATTCCACCTCACTTTTGCTACCTTATATGCTGTTTCCTTGGTTTTTATACAGACCTTAACTTCCCTTGTTATCTACGGTTGCTTGCACCTGCCATTTCACAACGTCTTTTTCTGTGAGATGTATCCACCCTGCGTCTTGTTATATGTCTATTTCAAAGCAAGAAGTATTATGAACAACGTGGATGAGCTTACAGCGTGGATCAGTTCTTAGAGCTATGATGTTGTGGCCATACAGAAACTTGGATGTCTCAGGAGAAGGAATAGTGACTTCGAATGCCAGGCTTTAGATGTTTCAGAAAGGTCAGTAAGGCAGGCAACAGAGGCGATGGCGTGGCATTGTTGATCAGAGATAGTGTCACGGCTGCAGAAAAGCTGAAAGACTTGGAATTGTCTACGGAGTCTCTGCGAGTGGAAGTTAGGAATAGGAACAATAAATCTACTGGATGTTTTTTGATAGACCACCCAATAGGAACCGGAATATCTAGGAGCATACAGGGAGGCAGATTCTGGAAAGGTGTAATAATAACAGTGTTTTCGTCATGGGAAATTTTAATTTCTTAAACATCTATTGGTATATAAATGGAGAAGGGGTATTTATGGGGTGAAGTTGGTTAGGTGTTTTCAAGGTTTCTTGACACAATATGGAGATAAACCGGCAAGAGGAGAGGCTGTACGTGATCTGGTATTGGAAAATGAACGTGGCACGGTTGCAAATCTCTCAGTGGGAGAGCATTCTGCAGATAGTGATCACCTTTCTATAACCTTTACCATATCATCGGAGATGGATAAGAACAGACATGTTCGGAAAGCGTTTAAGTGGGTTTAGGCGAAATATGAGGTTATCAGGCAAGAACGTGGAAAAATAAATTGGGAACAGATGTTCTCAGGAAAATGTACGGAAGAAATGTGGCAAATGGTTAGAGTTCTTTCGTGGAGATCTGCGGAGGTAGATTCGAATGTGACAGGGAAATATTGATAGGGTACAGGAATTGTGATGTACAAAGACTTTTATAAATCAAGTTAAGAAGAAAAGAAGAGCTTACGAAATGTTCAAAAGGCTAGGTAATGATAGAGATATGGAAGATTATATGGCTAGCAGGATGAGCTTAAAAATGAACTTAGCAGTGCCTGAATAAACCATGAGAAGGCCTTGGCGGACAGAATTAAGGAAAACTCCAAGGCATTCTGCAAGTATGTTAAGCGCAAGAGGATAAAACATTAGTTAATTGGACCAATCAAGTGTGACAGTGGACAAGTGTGTCTGGAACCGGACGACAAAGCAGAGGTACTTAATGAGTATTTTGCTTCAGTATTCACTACTAAAAAGGATCTTGGCGATTGTAATTATGAGTTACAGCGAACTAAAATGCTTGAGCAAGTAAGTATTAAGAAGGAAGAGGTTTTGGAAAGCATCAAGTTGGAGAAGTCAGCGGGACGGGACGAGAAATACCCCACTCTACTGTGGAAGGCGAGGGAGGAGATGCTGAGCCCCTGGCGACCATTTTTGCATCATCCGTGGAGCTTTGGAAGATTGGAGGGTTGCGGATGTTGTTCTATTATCCAAGAAAGGGAGGCGATATAGCCCAGGAAATTATAGAACAGTTGTCTTACTTCCGTAGTTGGTAAGCTGATGGAAAAGATCCGAAGAGGCAGGATTTAAGAACATTTGGAGAAGCATAATATGATTAGAAATAGTCAGCATGGCTTTGTCAAAGATAGGTTGTTCCATTTCATTAACACAGTTGCTGAAGAGCTGAATCTCAATGGACCCGATGCAGATGTAGCCATTGATTAGGCTGGGAGCCTACTTGAAATCCCACATCTGAAACCCAGAGCACAACACTGTTGACACGTCCCCAATTCTCTCAATAGTTAAATCAGAGTACAAAAATAAGGAAAAAAGCTTAAATAAAAACACAAAATGCTGGTAGAACTCAACAGGCCAGACAGCATCTATGGGAGTGGGTAGTGACGACGTTTCGAGCCGAAACCCTTCATCAAGAGGGAAAAAGCTTCCCTACTTACTTCACCTCCCCTTGTTCTCGCCGAAGCCCCGTTGAGCCAAAAACTTACTACTCTGCTGCAGACTATTCCGTCAACAACCACCCCACTAACCTTTCTTTTATGATGTTCTTTGCCGGACCTGCATGGGAACACAGCTGTTGCATTTGTGCAGTACTCCAATGCTGCACTGTACTATTATCTTTGGTCCCTTAGAATTCCTTCCAATAACTTTACCAGTACCTATGACAGGCTCATCCAAACTGTAACATCATGGCTTATTCTAACAGACATTTTTAAACAATGAAACAACATTGGCTATCTTACAGTCTTATGGTACCTCTCTCGTGGCCAGGAATGCTTTAAGTATCTATGCTGTAGGGCCCCTGCTATTTTCATACCAGCTTCCCACACGGTCCGATGGAACACATCATCAGGTCCTGGCAATTGATCCAGCATAATGTGTCTTGACTTCCGAAAGCACTTGGAACAAAATCGTCAGAAATCTATAGGTCATCGTGGCAAGGTCAATGTTTATTGTCCGTCCTTCATTGCCCTGGACCTTGAAGTTTAGTTAAGCTAGTTAAAAACCAGCACATTGCAGCAACTTTGGCTCACAATTAGAACAGGAAAGAGTAATCTGTTTTCCAGAGGGTGGAGTTCATTACCACAGTTGGCTGTGGAAGGCAAATTATTGTGTATATTATAAGCAGAAGTTGATAAGTTAGTAAGGGCATCAAAGGTTATGGAGCGAACGCAGAATAGGATTGAGAGGAAAAATTAATCAGCCGTGATTTATTTGCAAAGCAGCCTCAAATAGCCTAATCATGCTCTTATCTCATAATGGTGAATGGTATCAAGGAACGTCCGCTTCTGGGTATTATTGATTTTTATACTGTTTCACATCATGGTTCACTGTAAAATTTTATACAAAATTCACTTCAGTAGTTAAATTTGTAATTCAAATCTGTCATGGAGAGTATGAATACAAATGCTTCAGCCAAAGCTGATTGCCAGGGAGAGTAAGCACATTAGAGGAGGCAGTGTTGCAGGTTTAAGTGAGGGGGGGTGACTGATGGGGGCTTTGATGGAACTCTTGTTTATAGACTATGAGTCATAGGTGAAGAATTAGACCATTTGATCAATTAAGACTGATCTGCTATGCCATCGAGGCTGTTTTTTAGATTCATCACAATCCTTTTTCCTTGCTTTCTCCCTACTTACTTTTGACTCCTTGAGTAAATGAACCTATCAACCGCTGCTTTGAATACACCCAGTCATCTGGCCACCACAGACGTCTGTAGTAATGAGTCCACAAACGTACCACTCTTATCTTTCAAAGGGCGGTGATAGTGTGGAACGAGCTGCCGGTGTAAATGATAGATGTGTGCAGACTTCTGTTTGATGCCCCTGTACTCCCCTTTATTCCATTGCGATACATATTCATCTCACTTATGCTTCAAATTGTAGTATGAATTCAATAATAATCTGATCAATGTTTGCTATCGGTTCATTTACATTATGATTACTAAAAATATATAGGTTCTTGCACCGCAACTAATCTAATGTTGTCACAACCACGGATTCCGCAGCACAGTAGATACTGCAATTGCGCTTGTGAGTTTGTACGTGTCAGCTAATTATAACTTAATTCTGTCAAACGCTTCATGGGGTTTACGATATTTTATCGCCGTTTCATCCGGAATGTAGGCTCCATCGCGGCTCCAATTAATGCACTCACCAAGAAGACCTCTGCAGGATTCCATTGGACGAACGATGCCGACCAAGCATTTTCAGAGCTAAAGTGATGTTTCAACACCCAGACCCATCTCAGGCATTCATTGTTGAGGTTGATTCATCTGATGTAGGCATTGGAGCTGTCCTCTCAGCGCTCGTCTGCGGATGGCCAGCTGCACCCTTGTTCCTTTCTTTCACATCGCTTGACCCGGGCCAAGAGGAATTACGCTTTGGGACCCGGGAGCTTCTGTCCGTCAAGGAGACTCTGGCTGAATGGCGACACTGGCATCCATTCTTGGTCTGGAAAGATCACAAGAACATCTCCAATATTCAGGATGTTAAGCGACACAACTCTCGTCAAACCCGGTGGGCTTTTTTATTCACACGGTTCAATTTCACCCTCGCTTATCGCCCCGGCGGAAAGAATACAAAGGCCGACGCTCTCTTCCGACAGTTGGACGGAACTGAGGACTTTGCCGAACCAGAGCCCATTTTTCCTAGCTCGTGTATCGCTGTTCCGGTGGTCGGGGTAATAAAGGCAGAGGCGAGGGCCGCCCAAAAATCAGATCCAGACCTGGATAGGGGCATCCCAACCGGCTGTTTGTCCCTGCTGCGGTGCGTTCCAAAGTGTGCGAATGGGGTCACCCTTCCCATCTGGCAGGACCAAGGGAATTCAATGGACTCAGAGTTTTATAAAAGGACTATTTTTGTGACCATCTGTCTCCCGGGATGTCCAGAACTTTGTATCTGTCTGTCCCACCTGCGCTCAGAACAAAACATCACGCCAGCATCTGTTATGTCCACTGTCTGTGCGCCACTGCCCCTGGTCCCACATCTCAGTACATTTCATTACTGGAAAGGCCACCATTTTGGTCTTAGGAACGAGCCCAAGAAGCTCCCGTACCGTTTCCTGGGACCCTTCGCGACTGTAGGCATCATCAATCCCACGGCAATCCGGCTCAAACTACTTACGTCTATGCAGACCCATCCTACATTTCACGTCTCCCAGTTAAAACCGGTTTCTGTCAGCCCCGTGTGCCCTCCGATCGAGCCCTCTCCAGCCACACCCACCCCACGGATCATCGACGACCATCCGGAGTACTACATCCGGCGGTAATTGGATGCCTACCGTCGGGGCAGATGTCTCCGGTACCTGGTCGACTGGGAGGGGCAAAGCCCGGAAGAACGTTCCTGGATTTGCCGCTACTTCATCCTGGACCCTTCTCAATTTACATTGGGAGCATTCAGACAAGCCTGGGGTGTCCCCTGGAGGCTTGCGTTGAGGGAGGTGTACTGTCATGGTTCCGATTGGCTGTTCCCCTTTAACGCTCCTTTCTCCCTAATTATGCCCTAATTTCAGTCCTTAGATCTCCAGTTGCATGCTAGTTTACTCAATTACAGTACACCTGGTTTTCATCAGAGACTGTGAAATAACTACAATGGCGTCACTATCACAGGTTATCAGTTTGTTGGTCTATTCCCATATGATAACTTCATTTCTCGACTGCTTAGAACCATTTGTTCTAAGTTAAGCTCCAGTTTCAAGATATTCCATGAATACCCCGTCTCCGTGTCAAGATTCATCCGGTTTGCTGTTCAACGTTCACATCTGCGCCAGCATCACCAACTCAGTCTCCGTGCCTGTGTCCTGCACTTGGGATCTCCTCATTCGCTCCACGCAACATAACTAATATCATTAATTCGGAAAGGTTTCTTTCCCCAAATCCAGTAGTTGAGGTGTGGTACCTCAACCTGTGTTGGCACGTATCTGTGGGCCATGCTGCAAGTCGGCACCAATTCAGTGAAGAATATGAGAGAATGGTCATATAGTAGAGCTTTCCGCAAAGTTGTTCTTGTATCGTCCCCAACAAACTAAGATGCAGAACAAATGATGACTTCTCATTTGTTAAAAGCCGCTTCACAGCGGAGGCAGATATTACTAGTTAGAGGGTAATATCGACATAGCCCAATGTAGCACAGCTGCAGTCATTTTGGCTTAACAAGACCGTGCCGACAATTGTGCAACCCAGGTCGTCCCAATTAGCTTTAGCATCTTCACGACAGAAGAGCATTCGCCCATCCCAAGAAACGGAATATTTAAGGCTGAGACATAAAGTCCTGTGTAAACATCATATTCTGCCCAGCAGCAATGAGACAACACAATGCACTGTGACTTACAGGATAAGCTTAAGGACAGTTTCTATCGTATTGTTTTAAACCTTTGAAGTACTTCGCTTAAGTTGATTGGACTACAGCCTATTGACCTTGCAATATAGCTACTGATGATCTTACACTTTATTGTTTGCCTTCCACGCACTATCTCTGTAGTCGTTGCATTTCACCCTGCACCGTTTTACGTGTTTCACCCTTGTACATTGTGTAGTGGTTTGATCTATGTTAGTTCTATGCAAGAGATATATTTTAGTACATGTGACAATTCCAATTCCAATTTATTATCAGTATGGGTTGTGTGTCATAGAGCCCAGGTTATACTATTCATAAATCCCTTCAGTCAGGATTCAAGTTCACCCTGGTATTCTGTTTCAACGGGTAGATGTAATAGTAACTATAGAGGTTCAACAGCAATAATCATCATAATGTACCACGTTGGATGACGCCGGCGATCATGATGAAGGGAACGAGTGCATTACACTTCTGTTCAAAGAGACGCATCACCAACGGGCAACCCAAGGGTTGAAATGAATTAAAGTTAAGATCTGAAAAGGGCTCAAGAAAATAAAACCAGCTTACAGGTCAAAATAATAACATATAGAGGCCAGAGGAAGGGAAATTAGACAAATGATAACAATCTGCAAACAGCATAGATGCATTGGGTTAACGGGCCATTTTATTAGGTCAACACGGAAGTTTAGTCAATTGATCCAAATAAAGAGTTCTTAAGTAAAGCAACGTCCTGTCATCACTTGAACTTTTTAACTCGTGGCAGTAACAAATGTAGGAGCATTCAGTGACCACTTTATTAAGTATAGCTGTACGGTCGCTCGATAATACAAATGTATAATCAGTCAATTGTGTAGCAGTGATTCAATGTATAAAGCATAGAACATAGAACATAGAATAGTACAGCACATTACAGGCCCTTCGGCCCACAATGTTGTGCCGACCCTCAAACGCTACCTCCCAAATAACCCCTCACCTTAAATTCCTCCATATACATGTCTAGTAGTCTCTTAAACTTCACTAGCGTATCTGCCTCCACCACTGACTCAGGCAGTGCATTCCACGCACGAATCACTCTCTGAGTGAAAACCCTTCCTCTAATATCCCCCTTGAACTTCCCTCTCCTTACCTTAAAGCCATGTCCTCTTGTACTGGGCAGTGGTACCCTGGGGAAGAGGCGCTGGCTGTCCACTCTGTCTAGTCCTCTTAATATCTTGTACGCCTCTATCATGTCTCTTCTCATCCTCCTTCTTTTCAAAGAGTAAAGCCCTAACTCCCTTAATCTCCGATCATAATCCATACTCTCTAAACCAGGCAGTATCCTGGTAAATCTCCTCTGTACCCTTTCCAATGCTTCCACATCCTTCTTATAGTGAGGCGAAAAGAACTGGATATAGTACTCCAAGTGTGGCCTAACTAGAGTTTTATAGAGCTGCATCGTTACGTCGCATCTCTTAAACTCTATCCCTTGACTTATGAAAGATAATACCCCGTAGGCTTTCTTAACTACCCTATCTACCTGTGGGGCAACTTTCAGGGATATGTACACAAGTACCCCCAGATCCCTCTGCTCCTCCACACTACCAAGTATCCTGCTATTTACTTTGTACTATAATTTGGAGTTTTCCCTTCCAAAGTTTACCACCACACACGCCTCCGGGTTGAACTCCAGCTGCCACTTCTCAGCCCACTTCTGCATCCTATCACTATTTCTCTGCAATCTTCGACAATCCTCTACACTATCTACAACACCACCAACCTTTGTGTCGTCTGCAAACTTGCCAACCCATCCTTCTACCCACACACCCAGGTCGTTAATAAAAATCACGAAAATTAGCCCCAGAACTGATCCTTGTGGGACACCACTAGTCACAACACTCCAATCTGAATGTACTCCGTCCACCACGACCCTCTGCCTTCTGCAGGCAAGCCGATTCTGAATCCACCTGGCTAAATTTCCCTGGATCCCATGCCTTCTGACTTTCTGAATAAGCCTACCTTGCGGAAATGTTCGAGAGGAAAATTTGTTGCTCAGACTATGTATCACAATGGGGCTGAAATATGCGGCGTTATCCATATTCCAGGAGATGTTGAGAATGGGACAAAAAGACAAAAAAATAAATTTCCAGTGAGCTACAGTTTTATGTACGGAAACGGCAGGTACATGAAAGAGGTCAGAAGACAATGGCTAGACAGCTTGAAGGTGCCAGGAAAGCGACAGTCACTTTTCACCCTCGCATTACAACAGTGGCTTACAGAGCAGAATCGCAGATCGCACAGCACGTTGTTACTTGAGGTGAAGGGACTGCAGGAGCAGTAACCACATACCAGTAAATTTTGTAACCTCATAATGTGGGTCCTGAGGGTATCACCATACTCAAGGACAAACTCCGTCCGACTGATGTAACACGGTTGAACAATTCCCTACTACCAAGCAATGGACACATGTTCTCGCCATCTACCTCGTTCTGATCTTCCACCTTATGATCTACTTGCACTGCACATTCTCGTTAACCGTAACCCTTAATTGTGCATTCTGTTATTGTTCCCGTTGTTCTTTTGCAAGGTTTTGCTATAATGATATTCTCTCCAATTAACATTGGTTCACAATTCTGCACTCTGTAATGCAAACCAATTGGTTCAGATCTATGCTTATGTCAGTGTGGAAAATTCGTATCGTCGTCTGACACTTCTTCAATTTTTCCACACCTCAGTATTCCTAGGTGCAGAAGATATACTGTATATGGATTTCAGCAAGGCATTTGAAAAGGCACCCCATGCAAAGTTTATTCAGAAAGTAAGGAGGCATGGGATTCAAGGGGACAATGCTTTGTCGATCCAGAACGGGCTTGCCCACAGAAGGCAAAGAGTGGTTGTCGACGTGTCATATACTGCATGGAGATCGGTGACCAGTGGTGTGCCTCAGGGATCCGTTCTGGGACCCTTACTTATTGTGATATTTATAAAAATGACCTTGATGAGGAAGTGAAAGAATGGGTTAGTATGTTTGCTGATGACACAAAGGTTGGGGGTGTTTTGGATAGTTTAGAGGGCTGTCAGAGGTTACAGAGGGACATTGATAGGATGCAAAACTATGCTGAGAAGTGGCAGATGGAGTTTAACCCAGATATGTGTGAAGTGCTTCATTTTGGTACGTCAAATATGATGGCAGAATATAGTATTGCTGGTAAGACACTAGGCAGTGTAGACAATCAGAGGCATCTTGGGGTCTGCCCATAGGACGCTCAAAGCAGGTGGGCAGCTTGATTCGGTGGTTAAGAAAGCGTACGCTGTATTGCCCTTCATCAATCGTGGAATTGAGTTTAGAAGCCGAGAGGTAATATTGCAGCTATATAAGACCCTGGTCAGACTCCACTTGGATGACTGTGCTTAGCCCTGGTCGCCTCACTACAGGAAGGATGTGGAAACCATAGAAAGGGTGCAGAGATTTACAAGGACGTTGCCTGGATTTGAGAGAATGAATTGTGAAAACAGGTTGAGAGAATTCGGACTTTTCTCCTTGGAGCGACGGCTGATAACAGGTGACCTGATAGAAATGCATAAGATGATGAGATGTATTGATCGTGTGGGTAGTCAGAGGCCAAAATGGCTGCCACAAGATGGCAAAGTTTTAAGGTGCTTGAGAGTAAGTAGTGACGAGATGTCAACGGTAAGTTTTTTTTTATGCAGAGAGTGCTGAGTGCGTGGAATGGGCTGCCGGCAACGGTGGTGGTGACGGATACGATAGGGACTTTCAAGAGATTTTGGTTAGGTACATGGAGCTTATAGAAATAGAGGGCTATGTGTAACCCTAGAAATTTCTAAGGTTGGGACATGTTCGACACAACATTGAGGGCCGAAAGGCCTGTATTTTACTGTAGGTCCTCTATGTTTCTATGCTTCCTTTTCGAGTTAATGCATAGACTAATAAAATGGCTACTGCATGTAATATTCTGTAACTCTGTGAAAAGAGAACGTAAAAGGGATACGCTTAATCATTGCTGTAATTGAATTTGTTCAGAATTCTGTTTGTGACCGAGTGAATAAACGTTGTTCTTAAACCACAACTAAGTGGAATAGTGAAGCACGACTCGGAAATATCAGAGAAAAAAACATGTAGACAACTGACGGTCAATCATGTCCATGATGTAATTGCTACGCAAAACAGTCAGAGAATCAATGGTTGGTTCATCCTGTATAAACTAGAATTCAGACAAAAATGAATATTATCAGTAGATAGAAGGTGCAAACACGTATTAAATTGCTAACTTGGCAAGCGCAACTGCAATAAATTATTGGTGTAATATAGGAGCAGTATACAAAACGACAATGGAATTTGAATTAAATCGTTGGATAATATTAATATTAGGGAAAAACTTGGGATTTTTAATCAAAGTCATAGTAACAATGTCTCAAGAAAGAAATAGGTCAAAAGAGATTTATAAATAGGAAAACATTTTTTTAATTATATTCAGAGTCCCTGGAATTTCCGACAACTGATGAGAAAGATACAGCAAGTTTGGATTTTACGAAGAATTTCACCAAAGTTCCACGCATTAAGTTGCTCCACATGGCGAAACATGCGGGATCTGGGATAATACTGCGTACGAGTGCATATCAGAGATTGATTTTTAAAAGGGACAATTGGGTTTTTCACTTACGTTTGCAAGCTGCGACTTGCAGTGCGAAGCAGAACCTACACTTTTCTTTCTGCAGTTTCACCTCGTCTCTATCAGTCCAATCTGATGCTGATACAAGTGTACGAGGAGTTGTGAGGAGTTTCTGAAGACCGTTTGAGGCCCTTACAAGATGAAATAATAGGTACTGAAGTACCAGATGGAAATCAATGTTAAAAGGTGAAGACGCCAGTTTCAATGAAGCTAGAACATTTGAATATAAGAGTTACATGCACAAAATGCTTCAGAACGCTATAGGTCAGGCGGCATCTACGGGTATTTTAATGAGCCGACTTTTCGGCCAGGACCTTTCATCATGTCTGGAAGGAAAGGAAAAAGTAGCCAACATAAGCAGGTGGGAGAGGGGTAGGCGTGCAATCTGGAAGTTTATAGGTTGGCCGGCTGTGTAGGGAAGTGTTGTGGCAAGAGTAAAGGGCTGGATAACAAAGAATATGATAAGAGTGGGGAGAGGACAATGGCAGAAAGTGAAGGAGGAGATGCACCGGGGATATGATAGCTAGGTAGTGTCAAGAGTAGTATTGGGGCAGGCGGAGTGCAGATACTAGAAAGGGAAGGGGAATGGACGTTGGTCAAATTGATGCTCATGCCATGGGAATGGGGGCTACCCAGGAGAAATACGTACTGTTTCTCCTCCAGTGTCAGGCTGACCTTATCACTATTGGAGGCTGTGGACCGAAGCATCATAAGACGATTTTGGATTGGAATTTAAGTAGTCGGTCACTGGACAATCATGGTTTTTGCTCATGAAGGGAAGGTGCTCCACAAAGCGGGGAGAGACCTATTTATCGTCTCACCAAATGTAAAAGAGGTCTATAAGTCCATAAGAACGTAAAGCAGAGGAGTTGTGCTGAGTCATTCAGCCCACCGTGTTTGCTCTGCTTTTCCATCATTCGGATCACATTTAACCTCATACACCTGCCTTCTCTCCAGATAATTTGATGCTTTGACCAATCAGGAAACTATCAACTTCCGCTTTAAATATACCCACGGATTCGGCCGCTGCTACGGTCTCTGGCAGATTATTCCACAGATTCACTACTCTCTAACTATAAGTATTCCTTTTTACCTCTCTTCTACGCGGTCGCCCTTCAACCTAGTTCGAGATACACTCAGCAGCTCCCAGAAACCATCCTTTCCATATCCACCTCATCCAATCCATTCAACATTCGGTAGGTTTCAATGACATTCCCTGTAGACTCTTAAATTTTAGTCAGGACAAGCCCAAAGCTGCCAAACGCTCCTCATATGTTACCCTGTTCATTCCGAAATGATCCTTGTGAACTGCCCCTGGACTTTCTCCCGTGACAGCACATCCTTTCTGAGACATGGGCCCAAAACTGTTGACAATACTCCACTGCGGACTGACGAGTATCTTATAAAGCCTCGGCATTATCTCCTTGTTTGTATATCCTATTCACTTTGAAATAAATGCCAACATTGCATTTGCTACTTTACCACAAGCTCACCCTGGAAATTAACCTCGAAGAGTCTTGAAAGAGGACTTAAGTCCCTGTGCACCTCAGACGCTTGTATTTTCACTCACTTTCAGTAATAGTTCGCTCTATAGCCAAAATATTTCATCATACATTTCCCAACAATTAATTTAATCTGCCACTTTTTACCCATTCTTCTAATCTGTCCAATGCAATCATATTAGTTCCGCAGCAGTACCTACCAAAGCTCTGTATCATCCAAAACCTTTGCCACAAAGCAATCGATTTCACCATCGAAATCATTGACAAACAACGGTCCCAATACTGATGTGTGAGGATCACCACTAGTCACTGGTAGCCAATCAGGAAAGGACCCCTGTATTCCCTCTCACGGAAGAAATGGTGCACTTCGTAGTCAACTCATCCTTGAACACTATTCAGGTCGCATCATGAGCACTGGATACAGTCGTCGACTCCTGTAGATTGGCATGTGAGTGGTTCCTTACTGAGTGGATTGTGTGTGCCCGTAAATCGAGTTGAGGCACGACGTGAATAGGAAAGTGCAACATTTCTTCCACTTGCCTTGATAAGTTCCAGGATCGACATTAGTAGATAAGAACGAATGGGCAAAGGAATATCGATGGGTAGTATCCCGGCAGAGTGCGGAGAATGGGGCATGGAGCCAGAGCTCCGCTTAATAGTCGGCGCCATTGAAGATGACAGAAGCTGTGGTGAATGATTTGTTGGATGTGAAGAATGATGACAAATGGAACACAAGCCTTCTCTGGCCGCGGGAAGATAGTGTTGGGGAGGATAGTGTTTTGCTAAGTAAAAGCATTTCAGGATGTATATTATATATATTTATCTGACGTTAAATGTACCCTTGAAACCTTTGAAACATTTGATGTTTGGGAAATGAGGGAGATGCGGATGATTACAGCATCACCAGTTGGAACAGTGACACACAGTGCTTTGAAGAAGGAGAACCTCTCTTATGTCCTGGAAAATAAAGCCTCTTTCTGGGAACGGATGCGGTGGGGACGAAGGGAGCTGAGAAAAGGGAATGCTATATTTACAGGAGACAGGGTTGGGGGGAAGACATACAACCAGGATAGCAGTCAGATTCGGTAGTTTTATAAAAGATATAGAAACACGGATTGTCTCCGGAAATGGAGACAGAGAGATAGAGAACGGGGCGAGAGATGTTAGAAATGGAGCAAGTAATTTCAAGGGCAGGGTAAAAGTTGGAAAAAAAGTTGATAAAATTGATGTCCTCAGCACGAGTACATCAATTGTCGGGTCCCGTTGGACATTACTTCCTCCCTGTCCTTAAATTATACGCTTTATCCAGGCCTGCTGAGCTTGTAAATATGATTAAAACTTCTGCCGGCTATTTTGATTATAACACTTCCTAGCCTGTCTCCGATAAATCTCCCATTCGGTTTTGTCAGTTCCTACGTTTCCACGTCATCTATTCTCAGACTGATGTTATTCATACTGTTCTTCATTCTGGTTCCTCCGTTACCCCTCTCTTTTCCTCAGCTGGTTCCTATCTGAATTCCCTTTCTCACAATATTCACTCTCTAATTTAATCGGATTTCTACTTCACCAGCCTTTTTACCTATTCCACGAATCACCACCCAGCTTTTTACCATCTCCCTCAATCATCCTCCTGGCTTCACCCAAAACCTTCTAGCTTGTACTCAGTCCGCAACTTTCACTT